>NW_028301628.1:3030303-3333333 GCF_987345545.1 Pholcus phalangioides | reverse complement strand
GAAAAAAAACTTTCAGTGCCTTTTCTATGAAATTCAATAATAATTTCAATAATATTGTAATGTGTCATCTTCACTCAGTATATATAATTAAATGCATCATGATTCTCTCAATTCTAAACAAGCACGTGTAACGTAATCGAGACCACACAAATAATGATTTAGTGAATATCTTCATCTTTTATACGTACAGTTGTGCTAATTTTATCCCCTAGACATTGAGCTATATAAATTGACAAGAACAATAGTAAGTCCATTCATAACTGAATTTTCAGCAATGAAACTTTTGATAATTTTGACCCATCAAGATGCACTTTTAAGGGGAATGACATACTGGGTGTTTGTGATTAAACTGACATAGTCACACCCTCTCGGCGCCTGTTATGTGCAATGAAACTTGATCTATATGCGTGGTACAGGTGATCACTGTTTACGAACTACTATCCTCATACAAGATATAGTATTAGTTCATACATCATTACTTGACTGGAGAGCTATTGACGAACACTTCGCCGATAAGTGTGTCAATTCGTGGGGCATCCTATATGTGCTTATGCATCCCGATCCACACATCTCAACATCTGGAACTCTGGGCTATGAGGTTTATATCGCCTGTAGAGTATCAAACCTATATCATGTGATCCCCCAAGTCAGAGCTGTATATCAATATAATGTTTCGCGCCTCACGACATTCCGGCTGTTTTGAAATTTTTACATTTTCTGATGTAGATAGAATCCTGTATTGAGTATATACCGGGTTTTTCTGTGTATAATCCACGGGTTTATACGTTAAAATATATATATTATATATTAGAATTTTTTTAGTTTGTATTATGCGTATTGTTTTCTGAGAAATGTGAATGCATATTTTCGAACTGAGGTGCGGAAAATAATTTTCCAAACAGAAGACCAGAAGAACCAGAAGAACGCTATGCGTCAACTATGCGTCACAGAACTTCAAATATAATTCACGTAATTCTCTACATACATAAAAGACCATTAATTACTGTTTGCCCAAGACCTGAATCTGTGAGGAACAGGCCCTGGGCGTATATAGATCTACGTTTATACATGCGTGCAAAGAAATTTCAGAATTTTTTTTTCAAAAAACTAAACAAATAAATTTCATTTCTTGAATTTTTACGTGTTGGATATTCACCATAACTGATTATATGCAGGAAATGACGGTATTTTTAAGAAAAAAATAAGTTTGTTACAGAAATTATGTTAATATTTATTATATTATATTATATTATATTATATTATATTATATTATATTATATTATATTATATTATATTATATTATATTATATTATATTATATTATATTATATTATATTATATTATATTATATTATATTATATTATATTATATTATATTATATTATATTATATTATATTATATTATATTATATTATATTATATTATATTATATTATATTATATTTATTAGTTAATATTTTATTAACAATTTAGCCATATGTCCCACAATAGTCGATGCTACCGCACTACATTTTTCCATAACTGCAATGATTTCAACTATTCTTTTCACCAAGAAAAAAATTCATCACTCATTCGGTCACCTCATACTGTTACTCATTTACTCACTAAATCGGTACTCATACTGTCACTCACACTCTCACTAGCTTATTCGCTAGCTCTTTCATCATTTGTTAGTTTTTCATCATTGCTCATTCGGTGACTCACACACTCATCCCCGGTGTTTTGTTTTCCTTCCCCGAAGAATATTCCGTTGGTGAATTTTCCCAGCGGTGACTTTTCCGTCCATAATTTTTTTTCGATGGAACTTCCTAGAGGTAAATGTTCCTATCGATAAATTGCGTTTCGATTGATTGTTGCCGGTAAACGTTCCGGCAGTGAATTTTCGACATTGAATGTTCCGTAAATCGTTATTATCGATAATTGAACAAAATTATCGACAATAATGAGAACCCTCGTGCTAATTTGCATGGAAATCCATATGCGAAATTTTTGGGGAATAAAAACGTACGGAATAGCAGTTATTGAACACTTCAGATACATCGTAAAACGAACATTCAAACGAGAGACAAAATATTGAAATGTCTAAGCTACAGAAAAAAGAAAATGAAAAATCGGTGAAAACCACGAAGGAATATTTCCAGAAGTATCAGAAAAATAAAATCAGAATAAAATGAAGAAAGAAAAAAAAAGATTAAAAAAAGAGCAGAACAAAGAATGAATGCGATATCGATTAACTTCGTTTTGTGCCCATCTTTTTCAATCCTTTAGTATTTGCTTCTTCCTTTATTTTATTATTTAAGTTTGCTGAGAAAATTGAAAAACGATTTAGCTCAGTTTAAATAAAACCGATTTAAACTCTGCGATAACGTATTCTTTGTCGTCGTCGTCGTTCCCGTTTCTGCCTCGAATCGTTTGCATTCTTTAGTTTGGCCTGCTTCTTATACTCGAAATTATTAGCATATCGATTGTGTTGTAGCTGGAGAATCGTTTGTGAATAGAGAGATAGAAACAGAAAGGAGAAGGAGAGTATACTCTTAAATTGAGGGAGGGAGAAAAGATATAAAACCGACTGCGGTAGTCTGACATGCCGTCATTGATTAGCTAATTTTTTGCTGTTGTTTTACTAAATCTATATCAGGATTTATTCTGAGATTGTGAATCCTGTAACACGCTTAACAGGGTGTTTATGAACATTTTCAATATTAATGAAGTTATGAATAGATCTTTTTATTGTCTAAATTGCGTTTCACATAATTACGAAATGTTTCGTAGATTATCTGAATATTATTATATGATTTCTTTATTTTTCTTTTTTTGACTTTTTTTTAACACTGGTACCGCGGAGTGGGTTTTCTACAGCATCCTAGATCTCACAAAAAAAAATCTTGTATTTTGTATAAAGCAATACAGAAGGCCAGAAATATTTTGCGAACGCAGTTTCTCTAAAATCTTATTGAAGAGCTGCGTTCATCATACACGTTGCCCTTGCGCAAGAGTGCGCTCTTGATTGTGTAATCATGAGCCATCAAAAGTGAATAAATAAATAAATAGGGTCTGATGTCAGGTAACATCTGATGTCATGTGAAAACAAAAGTTAATTTTTACATCGGTTGTGCAACATCAACATGCGGTGAATGTGCAAGAATAATGAAAAAAATTTGCTCCAAACTGCTCATCATAAATTTCACTTATCAGTGAGAAAGCAATAGTTATATTTTGCAGAATCATATTATAGACTTTCTCATACTTAATTTGAGACGCTTATTTTACATCTTCGTCATATTATGGGATTACTGAAAAAATATTTGCACTGAGCAATGTAAATAATGTATGCCGCATCTTATTTTTTACTGAATTACATCATTTTTAGCCCATTTTATATTCCTAAACACATATAATTTCCTGTTATGAATACACAATTAAACAACATTGAATGGCAGTAGGGAAAAACCCAGGAACCCAAGAGAAATTCCTGTTTTCGCTTTTAAAACACCGTTTCTTCACGGTTTGGGTCAATTTGACCCAGTCCGCGTTTCTAGGTATTGAAAAAAAGTGCTAGTGTTAAACATAATAAGAAATATGACGAATGCACACAATAAAAATTCAGCACACACACACAAAAAAAGTATCTGTGTGAGTCCAAAGGACATTGGTTCTTCCTAGGATGCGTACAAGGGCGATAGCTTCTATATTTAAATGTGAACAAAATATAAAACAATATTAATAAAATAGTAATAATAATTTATATTTTCTTTTGAATATTATTGTCCGTTTAGCCGCCAATTGAACCAAACATATTACAATGTTTTCGATTTTCTATTTGCACGAAGACAAACTAATGAAATAAAATTTATTAGCACGTATAAAATCGGCGTTTTATTATCGAAAATCATTGAATACATTTAATATATTAATTTCAAGTAATATAAGCTAGTTTAAATAAAATTAATTATTTTTTACATTTTGAACATATGCTTTACCAGAAATTCGATGAAAATCAAACATTCACACTTATTTCAAAAATTTAGAAATCACGCTAATATGTGATGTATGCGATGATTATTTTTTCCCTCCGAATTTTTCAATTCAATTTATTCAAATCAATTTGCAAACACAATTTATTACAGATTACAGACATAAGTAAGTAAATAATAAATGCAGAATCATGATCATAATAAAAAATACAAAAAAAAAAGAAAATTATGTTTATTAATGTTCAAGGAGTTAAAGTCGTACCCGTTCTTATGGGCAATTGTGATATTGAAATTTTGAAAATTTCGCAAAAAAAATAATTCATATTTTATGTATTATATGTGATTCGGTGTGCAGAGCATAAAGTATGTGCAGTGCCACGTTATATGACCAAACAAGAACGTGGGATATAAAAACTCATTTTTTCATAATGCTACGATTTTTTTCTAAGTGTAATATAAATTTAAGAACATTGGTTTCAGTTGAATGCTGCATTTCTAGGCATATCCACTACTGTGCTTACGTTTTTATATACATAATTTTGGTGGCTCAAGTTGCTTACGTTTCTGAAAATATGATTTTGGAAGATTCTCTCTCGAGACTTCTACTGATGTAGTGACTACGTTGATTTTTCTTTCAAAAATCACAATCATTACGAAATTGTCTAAGAAAGTTATGGCATGGCATGTAAATAGCAACAAATTATTTGCATCTTATGCGGGCGGATTTGAATTGCAATGAGGTAAAAAATGTGTTTAGCGTTTCTTCTAGATGCAGCACTGGCGTGAAAATCAGACCTTGTTGTCATTAAATCTTATCGACCTGGGTTAACGCAACTAATATTTCAGACAAACATTACATTTTCAATATTCATATAATTTTAAGAATTAAATTTACCATTAGAATTCAGTATATTTTTAGACCGTATTTCTTAACGTAAGTACCTATGTGCCAAAGATTGAAAATAATCATCAAAACATGTTCGTCATCTTAACCTAAGAGTCATATCGACGTAGGAATGTATCTCACATTTCCCGTAAAAATAAAACAACTTAGCATGCTTAATGAACAATTTATGCGTGTTTATCAAATAACAATATCAATAACTATCTAAGTACTGTGTTTCTGACGCAATCAATAGTGGGAATAAAAATGTACTATATGGAAATGTTCATACCCAAGAAAATCAGAAATAAATTCGAAGAATACAGAACTAGCTCCAATGCCTTCTATGAACGGTAAAGGCGTTCTACGAGAGTAAATGTATATCCACAATTTTCTTAGAAACCATAAATAATAATCATATTCATATTATAAGAGGTATATTTCCCCTTTTTTTCCGGCAAAAAAATTATACATTTTTGACATGCTTTTCTGAAATATGCTCTCCTTGATGTTCAGTGAAAATGCTATCAGTCATCAGAATAGTAAGAAAAATGAGAATTTTTTTTTTTTTTATATTTAAAAAAAAAAATAATTTATTGCTCCAGTTTGGCGTTTTCCCAAATTCTCCAAATAAACCCGATTTTCCCTTTAGCGACTGCCAATAAAACCAACTATAATGCAGTTAAGACGGGAATTCTATACCTCTTTTATTGCACAGACGATTCTACATGGTGCCTGAAAGAATGGCAGTAAATATGAGAAATGAAAATATAAGGAATAAAAATGAGCATTTCCTATACAAAAAAAATTGCAGGTCTGGAGCTATTTAGTTTTATTGTTTCAATTTCATTTGTATATAATTTACTTCTAAGTTCGTGCTTTTTTTTTTCCTGATGGGACTTTTATGCATTTTCTCCTGAGAAAAAAAATTTCATTTTCATTGCAAGAAACCTTTTTACCCCAAAATATTTCTTATACGAGAAAAAATGTCTGTTTATCCAGTAGAAAATAAGCTCATAACTGAAAGTACAGGAGGGGAAAAAAAAGAACCTAAAATATACCAACAGCTCTGTTTCTCAAACTTTTCCATAATCCGACCATCTTTACTTTTACGATCAGTCAAAATATACAGACAAGCTTACTCTTATAGTTTTTATTTCATTTTGTTTTACCATAATCCTACTATATCTTCTTATTTTTATGATCAGTCAAGCTCTTAAAAAAGGATATTCCTGGCACGATGATATAATGCCTGGTCATCAAATAATAGAGGGCCATATAGAAAGATGGTAATGTCCATCGTTCGGACGGTCTGGTGGCTCGATTCACTGTGTCTGGGCTATTTTATTATTATCATTTTAGTTTTTGACTTGAATGGGCTGTGTCGTTTTGTTTTTTGATGAAACTCAAGGATGTTTGCATGTTAGATAACAGTTAAATAAAATGTATATAAAATTGGATAAAAAAATTTCAAACTCTGTATATGCAATTGAGCCGGTATTGAATATACACAAAGTCAACTAATTATGTATCAGCAGTTTACTAAATGCAAACACATTTGGTAAACAAAATAATTTCTTCATAGGAAATTCTTTCTAGTAATTCAATTTTTAAATCTGATGTAAAAATGTTTTATATATTTAGTCAATATATTACATTCGCTGTCTTATTCATTAATATTTGAGTATAATAGTATCTTTATACCCCCAATTATCCGAGACTTGGTTTAAAAAAAGTGTAAAATTAGTAACGATAACTTTTGCTTAAAGGATCTTAATCGGAATCAACTCGAGTAAGATCGTCAATTATTTGCACTAATTAAGACCAGAATAGCTCCAATATTTGACTTCAGCTCTCTACGTCTAATTTTCTGTAATTGCATGGAAATCTCTTTGAATGTTCTACACCAGTGTTCTTCAAATATTTGAACAAGTACCGGTGAGCAAAATATTTAGGTCAGTTGATGTATAATTTCATATTTATTATATTAAATATCCGGTTGATATTATATATACCCGTAATATATATATAAATTGGTTTAACTCGCGTTGGTATAAAATCCCCGTAAATATTGTTTTTTAATCTCAACTCTCAGCAGTATGTAGATTATTCCTCCTATTTGATTTTTCTGATCGTGAAATTATTTCCACTGTTGTTCATTTATTTATTTATTTTTGCTAGAACGCAAATTATTTCTGTTGTTTGTGTATTTTTGCCGATCCACAAACTAATTCTCCCATTTCGCCGGTGCTAAAATTTATCAACTATTTTTAACTAGTTTTAGTAAACTAATAAAAATAATAATACTAAATCACTGGTAAAATACTAGTAAGACAAAATACTAGTAAAATAATACTTTTAGTATTTTTTTTTTTTTTATTGAAAAGTTAAGAAAAAAAATATAACTTTATATATTATCTTTATAGAGAACGTTGATTTATGCAATAAATGATCATAAAGGGATTAGTAATTTTTTTGCGATAAATTCACAATTCCTATAGTTTTTGTACATTTATATACTATAGTATTTACATTTTCAATTTTATAAAATTTTTGAAGGAATTTTTTGTGATAGTTTGGTCTGAATATTTAAGACGCTCTACTTCATATAAATATCGGTAGATCAGCATAGATCATCAATAGTTCATAGCGATCAACACATAGATGTATCTTAAAATAAATGCAATGCTGACTTCTCAGGTATCTGACATTGTATATATATGAATATTTTTAAAATTTGAATAGTTTTAAAGAAAGTTCATAAATCTGTAAATGTCATTATAGTTAATTTATTTTAGTTATTTTTATCCATTCGTATTAGAAGAAAAGAATATAATATTGCCAAATCCTATACGATGCGAATATATTGAATGTATATATTGAGAATCTGAATTCATAAATTTATATTTTGAAGCATATTTCCATACGCGTTTCCAACTCGAAATTAACCCAAAACCAAACAACACCCGAATTTTTCTGGATATGTAAACCGAATTACTCATTACAAATTTACACCCTTAAAAATATTAATCATTCTACTGCCAAATTTAAGGCTCACTAAATATGATGAATTACGAAGTTCGTATCCGTATGTCAATTATGTCTCCATAAACCCGAAGGTTCCAGTCACATTATTCCCCCAATGAACGTGGTAAGCGAATATTTGGCACGAATATTTTTGCTTTGGAATAGTCTTTTCCTAGCTCTAATTTACTTCACTTTATG
This sequence comes from Pholcus phalangioides, assembly GCF_987345545.1. Classification (NCBI taxonomy): domain Eukaryota; kingdom Metazoa; phylum Arthropoda; class Arachnida; order Araneae; family Pholcidae; genus Pholcus; species Pholcus phalangioides. Next base: position 3,325,254 of record NW_028301628.1, on the reverse strand, counting down.
TTCATTTATTTCGGTTCTGGAAAATATCTGAGATAACTGTTCAGTGAATTCATTTTTCACCCTACACCGTATTCTCAAACTTCGAACTTCATTAATCTGTTACCCACCTAAGCTCGTAGCACCTGAGTTGAAATTATTTTAAAATAAAAATGTCAACTTTCTTTGACAGCGTCTTCTATCCATAACGTGGTGTTCAGTTAAGAACAGAAAAGTAATCAGCGGACTTTTCGTTGAAATAAAAAAGAAAAATGGACCGAATATATATAGCGCAGAATGACACAGCGCGATACTCTCCCTAATAATATTTCAATTTCCATACCAAAACTTTATGTGATGCAATAAGTCATCACCAATGAACGCCTCACTGAAAATTTATCTGCATCTCCCCGCGAATCATATTAAACTTTAATTTTTGATTCTTTTGTCTCACACACACAAGCAAGAATAACTGTTGATTAAATTTTGCCGGGGGACATGTAGAAATTTTCAAAGTACTTCGGACGTTTTCTATCTTTTCTATATTAGGTTTTCTCCGTATTGTTTCCTATATCGTTGACGTTATGGATGGAAAATTTAATGAGTAAGGTTTAAAAATTAATATGAAATTTCGTAAACTAGTAAAATACTTATTTCTTTACCAGTGAAATTCTTAGTGATTTTTCATTATAATTAGTTTATTTGGAATTTATCGCATAAGTATTTTTTTTACCACTTGATTTAAATTGTTTTTATCGAGACGAAATATTGTAATACCTCTTAGCAAAGATTTAGGTCCAAATTATTCAAGATAAATTATTAGAACCTGGATTTTAATGCAAAGTTCAAGCAAATGCTCAAATGTAATTTTCTTTTCCATTCCGGATAAAAATTCAAATTTTCTTGTCATAAATTCTGTGTTAGTTGTTGAGGAGGTTCGAATTCATGTGGAAAACTTTCATGTCTAACTAGTTATAATAAATTTTGTACAAAAATATTTTGAATATGTAATGCAAAAATTTTGAAAGTATTTAATATTATCAGAAAAAAATGTTAAAAATATTTTATTTTACATGAAAATTTTAAAAATGTTTTCATTACGTGCAAAATCTTGTGTTGAATTCGACATGAAAATATCCAATAATGGAGAGTTGAACTTTTCTCGACCTGCTTCCCTAAAATGAATAATTACATAATGAATCAGTACAATGAATAATTACATAATGAATCAGTACAATAAATAATTACATAATGAATCAGTACAATGAATAATTACATAATGAATCAGTACAATGAATAATTACATAATGAATCAGTACAATAAATAATTACATAATGAATCAGTACAATGAATAATTACATAATGAATCAGTACAATGAATAATTACATAATGAATCAGTACCATGAATAATTACAATGAATAATTACATAATGAATCAATACAATGAATAATTACATAATGAATCAATACAATGTATAATTTCTTAATCAATATGGTAATCAAATAATGAATAAAAGAATGAATCATTCTCTTTACTCGTTTCTTCCACATCGAATAAAACAAACGAAACATTCTGTCTTACTAGACTTACTTCAGTATAGCTTAATTTGATTGAAAACGTAGAATGTGTGACGTATGAATCCATAGTAATACATTATATTCAAAAAAGAACTTGAAAGATTTCGCGCGCACTGATAAAATTTTAGTGATTTCGTCAATTAAGTTTTCTCTAAACTTACAGCGTCTGAACTGTAAAAAATCACAATAAACACTTTTTTTTTCGTTTCTGTTTCCATTATTTAATTGAGACGATAAACATTGTTGTTGAAAAATTTCTGGACTGAATTTTCTTTCAATATAAATAAGAACAATATAATGAATTTTTGATACCTATAACTATAAATTACAGTGAAACCTCTCTCTTACTACTCGATATACCGATAAATCTCTCTACAACGATATTTTTTTCAAATCTTGTTTGAAATCGCCTGTAGTATTATGTTAAAGTTCCCTCGATATATACAACGATATCCTTTGCTACGATAAACTTCTCCATAAAAATATTTTTGAGAAGACTATGAAACCACTACAACGGTATTGTTTCGTATTTACCCTACGTACGCTAAAATATATTTTTAAACTCGTCACATACTTTAGATCATAGTTTCCCAACTTTTTTTGTCCCACTGCCCTCTTCAGAATTTTTTTTTCTCCCATCGCCCCCCCCCACCACCAATGCCGTCTAACCCATAGGATCCTATGGTATACTCGTAACTTCTACTGGCCTCCCCTCCCCCCCCCCGGAACGTTCCATCGCCCCACAGGGGGCGTGAACGCCCACGTTGGGAATCACTGCTTTAGACCTTCGGAGAACGTCTATAATACCCGGCTGACGAATGTGTTGATAAAGTTTACGGCATTGCTACTTTTTGCGTACTACCCCTAAAATCTATTGTGATAGATCTCTTTACACAGAGGATACACAATTAACTGAAAATTTTGTTTATCAACTACTTAATTAAATTTGTTGCGACAGATATACGGCAAAAATAACCGAAATAGAAAACGGTTTGCAGGGTTAGCATCGCTAGGTCACGGGAATTTTTTTAAGACAGGAAACAAAACAGCCGATAGATGGCGCTGGTACAAGTGACTTCGGTGGAAATATGCAAATGAGACGGTTGTAAGAATTTGCGCTCCTAATCCACAATCATTTCACTGTTGTAAACCGTGTACGTGGACCTGCTGCACTCTGCCGTTGCTGGATTTGTGCTTCGCCTGCATTGTGTTATTCGCTGTGGTTGTGGTCATGTGGAACGCATACTGCCGTAATAAACGATTTGGAGGAATTCTGTTCGTTATTCGTGTATCTTTTCTTTGACTTGCATACGTCAGCGCCACCTATTGACTGTTTTGTGATTTATTTTTTTAATGCCAAAAAATTCCTGTGATCTAGCGCTGCCAAACCGTACAAACCGTTTTTTTTTAAATTTCGGTTATTTTATGGTTTTTATGAATATTTAAAGTTTCTACTGACTTTTTGCCCACCCTGTATATGTACAGCACCTCTTTTTTTCTTGTGGTAATAATAACACCGATTTTCAAAGTAAAAAAGGCCAACAGCAGCATAAATTTGATGGAACCTGATAATAATGTTGCTCTTCTTGATAGAAATCAATCCCTCTACAACGATCTTTATCGATCCTTCAAATCTTGATATATCAAGGTTTTCACTGTATTGCAACACCGAACCAGAAATGAAATAATTTGACAATATTTAGACGTTCCCTCATAACCAGGCATTGTGCGGCATCAAGCAATGAACGAAACAAAAGAGAACTAAGCGATGGAGGTGGGTAAGAAATGAAGGGCCGAGAGAAGAAAAGAAATGAAAAGAAAAAAAAAATGTACATCTTTTTGATGAATAAAAATGTTTCTCTCTCTCTCCTCCAGCAAATGAAGTAACTTCTACAAGAAACTGAAGCATGACTTGTCTAGAGAGATTTCTACCTTCATCTTTTCTTTTTGGTTGCTCTCTCTCTCTCTCTCTCTTGCAGCTCTCTTTTGTTCCATGTCTAGCGTAAATCGATATGACGTTCTTGCGGAGGTGCTCCACTTGTTCTCCCAAGGAGAAATAATATATATATGAAAAAAGAAGGAAAGAACGAGTACACGAGTACCTTCCGCCAAGAAACCAATATTATGTGAATAATTTTCAGAAGATAAGAAAAGTAAAGGAAAAAAAAATAAGAGCAATTTTTTTGATTAAACCTGAATTTGTTCGTTTTCTTTCTTATATTGTCATCATCTCTATAAGTTGATTCTTGTTATTCTTCTCCTTGATCATTCTTTTCGTTTCGAAATTTTTAAGAAGCTTTAGAAGAACAAATGGTTTAGCGATGAACTTGCTTGAAATTGCCGGTTGTGACCGCAGGCTTTACTATAGATTTTATTTTATTTTGTATTCTTGGTAATTTCCTTTGTAAGTTTGAATTAGTAAGTATATTTAGTACGATAACAAAATTGTGTGATCTTAACTGAAATTCTAAAATTATTTAAAAACAATTCATGGGTATACTTCCGCATGTTTAGATAATTTATTTGAGCCAAACTGGGGAATTTTAATTTATTCGCATCAATATAATTTCTGATGTATGTGATTCAAAATATTCTGAATTTTTCATCCTGTTCTTGTGGAAATATTTAAAAATATATATATAAATTCCTTATATCAATACTGCATTGATAAAATTTGTTACTTAGTTCAAGTTAACTCAAGTTCACATCTGATACGTATACTGTATGAATTTTTTCAAATAAATTGATAATTTAATTTTTAAGTAAAAATTTATATATATATATATATATATATCCATGTATATATATATATATGTATATATGTATAAAATATGTATAAAATATGTATAAAACATGTATAAAATATATCTATCTATATCTGAAAAAGATATATATATATATATATATATATATATATCTTTTTCAGATATAGATAGATATATTTTATAAATCAAATTACGGGTAATCGGCATTTCTTCCCAGTATTTTAATCATCGTATTTCTATAACAGGACTTATTATAATGGATTTTGATTGCAATTTTTTTAGAATGAAATTTGTTATGCAGTGGAACCTCGATATAACGATAACCCGCTGGCCAACAAAAAATATCGTTATAGAGAGGCTATAGTTATATTGGGAGGTAGGATTTTACCATCGGGAGCTGCCAAATTTATGCTGTTCTTGGCATCTCTTCTGAATTGGGGTTGTTATAATGCCCCATACAAACGAATTTGTAAGTATTTATTCGCAGCAAAAACTTCTGTTTGTTTAATTGATGAACAAAATTCGAATAAGTTTTTGTTTCCACTACTAAATAATGCGTTTACGTTTCCACTCTGTAAGTAGTTTACTGTGCAATACTTTTGTGTACTACACCGAAAGTACATCAACAACATCATTAACACTTTCGGGGATCAGGTATCGATGCTATTCCTAGAAATAACAAAGACCTGGTGAGAAATTTTAAAATACATTGAAGGCGAGCAAAATATAAAAAATACATTGAAGGTGATTTTGAGTAAAATATAAACAAAAATATATTGCTGTAGCAGTTTAGGAATATCCCTAAAAATATCGGTATAGAAGGTTTTATCATAGCAAAAGATATAATTATATTGAAGGGAGTTTAAAACATTAGATTATAGGCGATTCAAAAGAAGAATTTAAAAAAAAATATCATTGTAAAGGGATTTATTGCTGTATAAAGTATTGTTGGAGCGATGTTTCACGTATTTATTTTCTAAATGAAAATTGCTATCATCAAAAGAATATATATTGTATTTATTTAAAAATTCGTTTGGTATCGTGAAACAACAGAAAAATACTATCTGAGATAATCTTCGTTCATGAGATTCATAGATGTAATTATTTTTGCTGGGATTATATAAGTAGATATTTCCAACTGTGGTTTTACACATGCACCCCACTTGTAACGAAGAAAATTAGCCTCTTCCCCCAATATGAAAATTCTGATATGCTATTCAGTTTCTTGCTATTTTAATGTTCAAACCATGCAGGTTCCACTAACTACTATTTCGAGATAATTATATAAACCCATACTTCATTAATTGATTTGCATGTTCGTGTTATAGAAATTATCAAATTATTTTTTTTATTTTTTTTAACTTACATATCCCAGTACGATATAACGAAATGCATTCACATGTGACCAATGGAACCAAACGAAGTAGTGGCCTTTCAATGGACTACAAAAGAAAAATGATTTTCAGGCCACCATTTTCCATTATCCCTATTCTAGTCATGGCGGCTAAAGATAATACGAAGTCAAAACAAATTCCCATTTTTTTAACGCTTAAACAAAATAAATTTTCGGTCAATGGTTTTTCGCAGCATGACCAGCCTGGTATTTGCGCCACGAAAATGGAGAGCCAATCGAATCGAAAATAAAATTTCAGTTAGTATTTCTCTAGCTATTCTACACATCTATATTTTTATACGGGGTGTCCTGTAAGTGTTTTCCAGCCTTGTTGTACAGTATATCTGATTGTTTCATGGGGATATGTAATTTATAATGATTCTAATCAATACTCGTATTCATACAAAATGCCAGTGAAGAAAACAACATTTTTTGCTGTTCGTCTCTCTTTCGTGAGCTCATTACCTAAGCTTCCTTAATATCTATATTTTGTTTGCTTTGGAAGAGAAAAAAATATAAGTTTAAAAAATACATATATTTTCATATTTCGTATGCATTTTCATTTCCCATTTTTCTTAAAAATTCATACTTTCTTCTAGTTCAGTTATTACACTAAGCCTAAGCAAATGGCCGAGCAATTCCAAAGATTCTGAGGTATCAATGCTTGTTAAATTCGCTATTTTTTTTGCATGCCCTAAAAATAACAACTTTTAGCTAGTCGTAAGAAGATTCGAAGAATTTGACAAGAAGCATTGTCGTAAGAAGAACAAAATTATCTAGTTCTTTAACCTCAAATTTTCATCTCCGATTTACTCCACTGAGGGATAAAATTTGTTTCCCGAAATTACGTAAAGGAAAAAGTGAATATATCAGCTGCTACTTAATAACTATAAATTTAACCTCTAATGACATTTAAATATTCTATTACAATATAAAAAAATATATTTGAAGTCATCTCTCAGTGTGAACAATAAAATCTATAATAAAATACAGAAGCTTTTCATGTTTTGATGGAAAAACATAAATTTAATCCCGAAAGCAAATAGAAAAGAAAAGCATCTAAAAATATTTCTATGAAAGCAATTCTTGTTTTATCGATTTCCTTCTCAAAAGTATTTTAGTACTTAAGCTCAAGCAGTATTTACTCGTATTCACACAAAATGCCTATGGGGAAAACAACATTTTTTGCTGTCCGTATCTCTTTCGTGAGCTCATTACGTAAGCTTACTTAATACCTATGTTCTGTTTGCTTTGGAAAAGAGAAGAAATAAGTTGGAAAAAATACATATTTTCATATTTCTCTTCTATTTCCGTTACCCATTATTACTTTTTTTTATGCATTCGTACTTTCTTCTCGTTCAGTTATTACGCTAAGCCTAAGCAAATGACCGAGCAATTCCAAAGGTTCTGAGGTGACAGGGCTTGTTAAATTTGTTTTGATGTTTTTTTGTTTTTTGCAGGCCCTAAAAATAGCAACTTAGCTAAGCATTCTCGTAAGAGGAAACAAAATCATCTAGTTTTTTCGCCCTTAATTTTCTTCTCCGGTTTACTCCACTGAGGGATAAAATTTGTTTCCCGAAATTAAGTAAAGGAAAAAGCGAATATCAGCTGCTACTTAATAACGCTTTTTTTTTTTAATGTTTTTTTTTATTCTCTGCGAAATAGTAATTTGAGCTCGTAACAGTAAGTATGAAAGGAAAAAATATATAATAATAAATTTTCAGTCGCAAAACATAGTGAAAAAAATGAGAAATCGTTGGAATTGTACCGGTAGGAAAATTGATTTTTTTTCCACCATCTTTTCTCAACAGTTTGTAATTTGCATCCCCTCCAGGCTAGTAAAAATCAATATATATGTGTATGTATCTTGTTGTAATTAATGTTTTTAAATAAAAAAAACACTAGATACGTGGTTTTTTTTTATCTTTCCTACTCCGATCAGTACAAATAATAGGAATTTTGTCTGTTAATTTTTTTTTTTTTCTGTATAACTATCAATAGGGTTTTTCGGATGTGTAAAAATCCCTTCTGGAGATATGAATTCAACATGTTTTAATGATTTCAATCATCATCAAGTAGCTTAATATGAAAATTTTCGATTTTGGTTTCATTCATTTCTGCAGCATTTTTTTTTGCTTTGACAGTGTATAATTAGGTGTATTGAACCAATTGAAAAATCATCTTGATGAAGTTACTCGTCAAACAAATATTACACTGATTTCATCAACGCCTTTGTTCCACTTTATGTGAGTACACATACTGATATTATACAACAACAGCTCTTATACTTAATAGTTATCTTAAATGATGACTTATTTTAAAATGAATAACAATATCGCTAATAACTGCTGCTATTTTTATTTTCTCTGCCATGATTTTAATGACATATTTTTGTCCCCAATAGTACACAAGAGGATCCAGCATGTTTTGAAAGTATTGTGAAAAATAACTCTCCAGAATTCTATACCTTTGCAGTTACACCCTATTACATTTTACACCCTAGAATTGTTCCAAAAGAACTGTTATCTCAATGAATGTAAAAAAAAAACACCCTTTATCTTCAGTTTATCATTCAAAAGAATAATATATACCTTCTAATCCTAAATTCACTATTGACTTAAGCAGTGGCTAAATAATCGCTACCTTCCATCTCGATTAAGATTGAATTTCAAACAATTGTAATTTCTTATGTAGAGTTTCATGTAAAATTATTTGTATAATCCACGCGCGTGCATACTTCATTGAACGACAATAATCAAATCGTACGTGTGAATCTATGTGTTACTGCATTTTCTTTCCCTTAATACCTACTCCCTTTCGTATTTTGATTTTTACATTTTCTATATTTTTTCTCTCTCTCTAAAATTATTATCACTTTAATCCTATTTTATATTGTATGATAAGTATAATGTTTTTGAATTAACTTCACTGTAACAACTGGTATGGGACCTTGGTGTCTCCTTGGTGGTTTTCATTAATCAAATGTGTTTTAATTAACCTTACATATTAATAAATTGAAATTGAGAAATCATTTAAAAATGTCACTTTTATTGAGTCACTTATCAGTTTAGTTCGTACGCAATTCGTGAACTACATTTATTTTGCCCTAAACATCAAACTGAGAAAATGGATGTGAAAAAAAATTAAAAATAACATTTGTTATGACGTCTAACGTCGCATATATCCACATTTGCAGACAAAATCAAAACATTCAATGGTTTTTAACAGCTGTCTGATGCTAACATATATTTTTGGAAAGAGAGAAAATCCAACCGGCCTTCGGGGAATCGAACCCACGTACTTTCACTTTCCGGGTGAACACCGTAGCCCAGGAAAGCCCTAGGAAAGTGAAATGACGTGGGTTCGATTCGCCGTAGGGGAAGTTGGATTTTCTCTTTCCAGAAACATATCTTCGCTCTTCAGCCAGCTGTTAAAAACCTCTGTATCGATAGTGGAGAGTGACGTCATCCTCGAAAATCAACATTACCTACAGAATTCATCATCTAACACTGAAGTTTCTGAAATCTTTCCGAGAAATTTGAATAATTTCCAAGATGATTCATCATTCACCAACACAACCTGGGGGTTATACAGCATAGCCGGTAAATATAATAAATGCAGAATATACAGGGTCTACACAAAATTTATCAAATTTAGATAAATTGTTGGCGATGCATAGATAATCACCGGTTTTACTGCATCTACCCCGGAATATATTCACCATTTAGTTAGAAACAAATTTGAAAAACAAACAAGCATTCATAAACACTAGTTCTACCTCTTCCCTTGTTTTATATCATTCTGTCCATAGGAATGAAAACTTAAAAATACCTATTACTATAAATTTTGTTTTTAAAATAAAACCTAAATTAAGTGCATTGCCTACACACTAAAAGACACACAGAGTATCAAATACTTGACACGAAAATTCATCAAACGTGATTCATTCTGTAAAAAGCATTTTAGCATCAGAGTCGTAATATATTGATCCGAAAGTTAAATTTATTGCAAGACGGACCATTGCTTTCGAAGTCAGAACCTTGTCTATGCGTACTAAAGTCATTAAGGTCAAAGAAAGCCTTAGGGAATTCGAAGTAAATGTATAACCACTATAAATACTCGTGCATCGATGTACGTCCCGACACAATTTCGAGTAATTTGAAACCTTTTTGAAGTAGTCTCATGATTCTTAAGGAATTAACGAACATCGAAACTCAACAGATTAAATAACTTTACGCTTTCTAATAACGATTTTTAAAGGAATTAAAATTCTCCTGAGATGCTGATGTTGCTGCCCTTTTACAAGCTTCACAGAATGTTAATACGCTTTTAAAGTGGATGTAATTACAAATTATTTCAGAAGGAAAACAGCTTCCCTTGAAATTAACTTTCTCGAAAATTTAAAGGAAAAACCAAAGCATATTTCTACAGGAAATGACATTTTTGTCGATCGCGACTGCAGCAAGAAGCAAGTTCGTGCTAGAAGACATGTTTCAAGGGTCATTGAAAGCTGGTTTCTCATTTCCTTGAAAGCGGGAATAAATTCTTTTATTTATTATTGTAATTTCTCTCCCGAGAGAGAAAAATTTGAAGAATGTAAAGAGGCAGATTCCAGTGTCAGAAGCACTTTCTTGTCAACTGACAAACGGATTTCAGCACTTTTTTTTTTTTAATTTGGATTTCCACCGCTACTACTGTTATGCTGATGATGATGATCATCTTATTATAATTCCAGTTCAATACAAAAGAGCTTTTCAACACTCTTCCGATCCCGAAAAGAAAGGGGGGAAAAAAACTTCTCTCGAATGTACATTTGAGTGTAAAATCAATTGTGTGAATACTGGTGTGACATCAGTAAATTCGTTGGAAGTAAGGAGTGTCGGAAATACTTGTTGTCGAAAATGCCATCTATCTAAGATGCTGTCAAACACACACGAAATGGTTTCTGAAGAAAAATCAACATTAAATAGCAACAGAAATCTTGAGGAAAATGTTAGAATTTCTTCAATTTAAGCGGACCCGAGAAAATTTGTTGTTCCTTATAATTTGTTTAACAGTGTTATTACTAGAGCCCGGATTATATGCAAATGCATATGTGCATATGCATTTGCATATTTTGGCCTTTTTTAGTATTAATGCATATAAATGCATAAAATCAAAGAATTTCCAGTATAAGTGCATATTTTTGAAGGTTTACTTAAACTCACTTTTTTTTTTATAATTTTCCAAATAAATATTGTTCGTAATATTTTCATAACATCGATTTTTTTCCCGGTATGTGAAATTTAGTGAATTAATACATATTTATAAAGTATTTTACGACTACTAACAGTTTTATTGTAAGGCTATTTCTAGAGATGTGTCAAAATGTTAATTTTGTTTTTAGAAATAGTGTCGAAATTCTTTTATTACTGCTATTTTCGTTATTGAGCAGCTACAACAAACTGAAAACTAAAAAAATGCCTGAATAAAAAATATGTAGAAGTTATTTGCATATGCTGTATACATATATATGAGGGGATATTTTTTAGTAAAAATGAAATACATATGCACCAATAGAAAACATGTATTTTAAAAACACATTCGCTTTTTTTGCATGGTGTATTTTTTAATGCATATTTTCTCTTTTTTAATGCATATTTTCCCTTTTTTATACATATTTCGGAATTTTTTACTTTTTCAAGATTTCTAATGCATATTCTGGGGTGTTTAATGCATATTTTGGAATTTTCAGCGCACATTTTGTATTTTAAGTGCACATTTTGTATTTTAAGTGCACATTTTGTATTTTAAGTGCACATTTTGTATTTTAAGTGCTTATTTTTGCATTTATAAGTGCATATTTTTGCATTTTTAAGTGCATATTTTCGCATTTTTAAGTGCATATTTGCATATTTTTAGAGCATATTTTGCCACTTTTTTAGTGCATATAATCCGGGCTCTAGTTATTACCAAAAGAATTATTTCATAATACATTACCATGAGATTTTCATTAAATATTTTCTATTCGAGAAGCTATCCATACTCAGAATAAGACAACCATGGATATTTTTTATGGCCATTGTATGAAATTTTATCATGTATATGTAGTTCTTAGTTTTTATGATTACATTTATAATTGGGTTGCTGTATTTTTGAAATATTTGGCATCTATATTTTTTAAGGGCGTCTTTTTCTCAGCCACCTCGTTAGACATTTTGCCTGTTGTGGCCTTATATTTGTATTTTTATTGTTCCTGCCCATTCAAAGCCGTGGCCTGTTTTGTGCAATATAATATTAAAACTTCAGAAACATTTGTAGTTTTTTTACTTTAATTTTATATTTTACGCTAAGCTTACAATGACCAATTGAGTGACTATAAAATGATGCTTTGAGAAAATTAAAAGAAATTGCATATTTTTCCATGGGATGTTAACAGAGATATTAGGTTTTAAAGTTTCCAGCATTTATAGCCAATGATTTGGGGCGTGTTTCACAAGTTGCGAAACGTAAGTTAAATTCCAAGTTATAAAAATTCTATAGCTATCAAAATAATTGTCAAAAATGTAATTGTTATTCATTTTAACTGAAAAATGAAAATAACTGAGTTCATTTTATTTATGTACAATCCCTAAAAAGGACAAATTTGAGCTGATAGACGCTTACTCACAAAGTGATAATTTGCTGAAACCTGCTTTTATATATTTAGTATTTTGATTCCATTTAAAAAAATATGGATTTCTTTTTATTTTGCGAATTACGTTCATTATTATAATAACTATTTTTATTCCAATAATTGTATGTTTTCAGTACACGGGGACAGTATAATAAAAAAAATTTCTTAATTATTTTTTTAATTTTCTCAAATTAACTAATTTCTTTTTTTTCTCAATTTAATTTTGTATGTGTACGACCCCTCAAACAAACTTTGAGATTTTTCTTAAATAAACATCATTTGAAAACTTTTTGTCATTGAAAGTATTTCTGAAGTCAACCGTTGCAAACAATTATATGGGAAACAGTATACTAACGGATATCTGCCGTGCAAACAATTAGAGAGGTATAGCTTGTATATCCATCACTATTACGTACCACACATATATAATCATCCATGTATACTCCACCGCAACTTCCAAGATTTTTTCGAAATAAAACCAACAAAATGTGGAAGCAAAAGTGCCAAAAAATGTGAAAATGAGGTTAATTAACATTACTTTTGAAAGCAATCTATTTTGAAACGGAGCTTCTTGACGCTGTATCCGAGGTGATAGCAATCAATTTTCAATGTGATAGCGTCTTTGGTCACTTTTGATGTGGATATATTTCTTAATCACTATCCGAATGTTGCTATTTCTGTGCTCGGATGGCAAAATGCTATAAGTCAATTTTTTAAAAATTTCACGATGGCAAATTTTTAAATCATATTTTGCCAAAATGTGATACTTTTTGATTCATTACAATTTGCCTCCGTTATATATTGAAAGAGTAAGACGAAATTTTGCCACCTTCCAAAATTTCGGCGAATGAAACTCGGGAATGAGAACTCAAATTTTTCAGAAAAGTGAACTTATGACATTTCGCCATCTGAGCACAGATTTGTCGTCTATGAATCAGGAAATATGTTTTGCCGATTTTTAAAAGTTAACGAATTCTACTGTATATGATGTAACTTTCACGTAACTTACATGAAATACAGATATTTAAATCGAATATTATGCGAGGATTTCCAACTTTCTTGTTGATATTAACGTGAGACAGATGCATATTCCGCATATAGTCATATAGACTGCAATTCTTTTAAAGATTTACATTTTCTTCCCCGTGAGAAGAGAGACATCCGAATGGCAGTTCAATTTTATGCGAGTGAAATTCAGAGGAAATATTGATCGGAATGTTTACTTGCATAAGAAACAAACGAATAAAAGGCGAAAAAAAAGCCCGAAAGAAACCGAAGAAATCTTCATAAATAACTTGGATTGATCCCAAGAGTTAGATGATCCATATCCATCAGAAAACGTTTGTTTACGTCATGCATTTCCTCCTCGCGGCGGCCTATTTTTTTTCGTCTGTTTGTTGGTTTTATTTTGTCTCATTTTCGTTTTTTTTTTCCTCGGTATTTCCTCATTTCATCTCGTTTTCTTTCAAACACAAATATCTCAGAAAAACATTTTTCTGGAGCTGACATCAGAGTAGAATCTTAAGAATCTTAGGTGATGTAAGAATCTTAAGAAAGAGAAAACCTACCTATAATCTTTTCTATTGCAAAATGTTTTCTATATATGATTACAGTATAAGTCAGTTCCATCAACCGCTGGTCCGCAGAGCGTTGCCGGAGACCGTGGGAATTTCCTACCATAATGTAATTTTAGATTTAATGAATAGTTTATATAACCATATATTTACCCTACTGTTTATTTTCTTCCGTTCCGCAAATTAGTTTACTACAGTCTTTATTTTCCCCCGTTTTTACATTTTGTTGGTCAGCGGAATATTTCAATTCTATATTTCTGCTATTCATATATCTATGGTATTTGATCAGAACATGAAAACTCCAAAATAACAGTTTTGAGATATAAGCATTTGCATTGTCATTTAAAAATCAAAAATAAAGCATGCACACAAATACGAATGAAAATATATTTCATCAGCATGTTGTTTAGCTGTATGCACGTATTTGTGCATTTATCTCACTTCTAATTAGTTATAATTAGCAAGACTTGGCCTACTTTTAGATCAAAAAGTCATGTTTTGGAGGTATTATGTTCTGACCAAATACCAGGGATTTTTTGTTGGTCTCAAAGCACTCCTCAAAAGGTACCTACTATTTATATTTTCCCCTATGTAGGAATATTTTCTTCCTCCCCGTGAAATCTTTCTTCCCTTCATTTTCTATGCCTCAACGATAGTACCATTTTTTTTAGATTCATTTCTGCTAATTGAACTGAACTGAATATTTTAATTTATGCTCATACTGTATTTAATTAATATTTGTTCCACCATTTGGTTCAATATACATCGCAAAGCAATGGTTAAAAATTGGTATTTAATTAGTGCTACTACGTGTCTGAACAAAATCACTAACGAGAATAAATTTATCAAAATCCTAAATGTTACAAAAAAAGAAAGTTACTGTGCAATAAAACCAACCACCCCGAAGTCATGCCATTTTCACATCATTATAAAGAATTTTTTTTTTTTTGCAAATTGTAAACAAACATTTTTTACTCCTATCACGAATCGATGTAATTAACTAAAACCCCCATAAAACAATACTGGTATTCCTTCAAGTAATTAATTTCTACAAATTAGAAACGAAGATGTACTAGAAACGTTTATATCATAACTAAAATCATGATCACGTGACCAAAAAATTTGCGTTTTAGGCTTTTTCAATATTTCTTTATTATTTTTTCAATCTGTCAAAAAATAATTAATGCATTAATTAATCGAAAAATCTGTGTGGCGCACATGTGATAAAACCTTGAAATGTGTCTCTACCCTAAGATTGAGGGACTAGATGACTGAATAAGCATAGAAATGAAAAAAAATAGATGTGCAAGCACGTGAGTGACCAAAAGAATGGCCTAGAGGGTGTGTGTGAGCACGAGAGCATAGGGAGAGACGCCCAACATCACAGATCTGAACTGGTAACACCAAATATGTATGTATTTGAAATCATCTTTCTCCCTCAACTCCAGACATTTAAGTCCATCCTGCTTACGCATGGGTTGGACTAAGGGTGACATAGTGCAATTATGTGACTAGAACACGTTAAAAGCATGTGAATACCAAGAGAGCCCCCCCCCCCCCTAGAAAGTGTAAGAGCATGTAAGTGACCAAAAGAGTTACTTGGAGACGCAATCCTATTCATAGGACTAGGGGACCAAGCGGGTTATAGTACTGTACGATTCCACATAAAATGTGTCACCGCTTTTAGCCGGATCAACAACGGTCTGCGCTATCCTAAAACTCGAGGTTTAAAACTCATCAAACACACGATCAGACTAATTGCATATCCGCCACAGTACACTGAAAGAATGAGTGTTCATAAAAATCGGACAAGAACACATGAAAGGCGACAAAGTCAGGATAGCCCATGGACTATGCAAAACCATGAATCTTCCTCTTACTTCGTCTCCGAACAGGAATACTAACGAGAACATATTCACCAAAAACCACAATCGTATAAAAAAAAGAACATTAGTGTGCAATAAAAATAATCCATGCCATACCATTTCCACATGATCATAATCAAATTAATATTTTTTCCCTCTTCTATTTCGAGTCAATGTAATTAACTAAAGACCCCAAAAAATATCTCTAATACTCCTTCAATTCATTAATTTCTACAAATTAGGAAAGAAAGCGCACCCCAGAAACGTTCATATCAAAACTAATCAATCCCGTGGCCAAAAAATCGCTTTTTTAATGCTATTTTCACTCCGTCATTATTTTTTAAATCTATTGAAAATAATTTTCCCGAAGTCGTTAAGAGCTGATTAACGATATCATGAACGAGAACCGAACTCGTAGATCCAAAAACATTTGTTATACTAATTTCTCACTCGTATTCAATATTAATTTTTTTTTCCTTATTCTATGTACATGAAAATGTGTCTTTTGACGTCATCAACAAAAGCGTAACAGCTGAGAACAAATGTGAAGACGGTCGTTAAAATCATTAGTTCTATCAATTGTATGGGTCCCTGCCCTGGGCCCCCCTCTTCCCTGACAAAATATAGAAATTTGGAAAGCTGGAAATCACATACATGCACATTCATTTGCCCCCCCCCCTTTTCTCATGAATATTCATCATACATGAATGCCCGATCGTTTAGGCGAGCGATGATAATTCGTAACAGATGTGGATATTAAAATAATTAAAAGGCACGAGAGAGAAGACCATTTTCCAACTCTTCCTTTTCCCGCCCTTTTGAAAATACTGATCAATATTTTTCAAGGGAAATCTTCCATTTCTCTCATTAATTATTACATGGGGAATTCATTAGAATTGATCGCTGAGGCATGAGGAGTTCGTCACACCGACAGGATGGTAGGGATTTTGCACAGAAAAGCACGCGAGATATCGCGCATTTTAACGATGGGGCAAAAATCTAATGGAATTATTCGTTATTAGTACGATTTTTAATTTTGAAATGAACGTGTTCCCCTTTCGGATATTATTCTAATTTCTATTGAAGCATCTATCTTTGAACATGATGAAAAATTATGCACTAGCAGAAAAATGTCATCAAAAATATTATATAACATTTATTGAGTAAAAATTACTCCGAAATGTAATTGAATGAAAATTGTTTCAAAATAAAAATGCCAATATCATATGAATAATTATTTCAAAATGTTATTGAAAAAAATTGTTTCAACTAAAAAAAAATGTTTTAAATAAAAAATTGTTTCAAATAAAAAATGTTTTAGATAAAAATTGTTTCAAATAAAAAATGTTTTAGATAAAAAATGTTTTAGATAAAAAGTTGTCGAAATGAAATATAAATTCTTCCAAAATGTATCTGAATAAAAATTGTCAAAATAAAAATAAAAATTGTCAAAATAAAAATAAAAATTGTCAAAATAAAAATAAAAATTGTCAAAATAAAAATAAAAATTGTCAAAATAAAAAATGAATATTGTCAAAATAAAAAATGAATATTGTCAAAATAAAATACAAATTGTTCCAAAATATAACTGAATAAAAAATATTTCAAATAAAAAATATTTCAAATAAAAAAATTGTTGAAAATAAAAAAATTGTTGAAAATAAAAAAATTGTTGAAAATCAAATAAAAAAATTGTTAAAAATCAAATAAAAAAATTGTTGAAAATCAAAGACATATTATTTACAAAATGCAATTGAATAGAAATTGTTTTGTTTGAATGCCCGATCGTTCAGGTGACCAATGATAACTCGTAATAGATTCGGATATTACAATAACTAAAAGGCACCGAAAGAAGAGTATTTTCCAACTCTCCCTTTCTAGAAAATATTGGTCAATATTTTTCGAGGGAAATCTTCCGTTTCTCTCATAAATTATTGCATGGCAAATTCATTAGAATTGATCGCTGAGGCATGAAGAGTTCGTCACTCCGAATGGATGTTAGTGATTTTACTCAGAAAGCGCCGCGATATCGTGCATATTGATGACGGGGCGAAAATCTGCTTCTCGAAATTATTTATTAATAATATAATTTTTAATTAAATTTATTCTCGTTACAAGCAATCCATTTCGGGTTTTTTATCTGATTGATTTCCTGTAAGATATCGATTTCTAGAACATGTTTTTGATTTAGAGAAACTTCTTATAAGTAATATACCTCCCAAACATTGTAGTTGTGCATCCACGAGCCAAGCATGTGGAGGCGCAAACTAGTCCGCGAGGCGTCTGGCATTTCTTTCCTAGCATATATCGCTCCCGGACGGGCCAGGTAACTATTGTGACCGGTGTGACCGGTATTGTGACCCGTGAGTGTTGAGTGGACGAATGACCGTATGAACGACCGAGTGAGCATGCGATTGAGTGACCATGTAGGTAGGTGAGTTACCGACTGAGTGAGCGATAGAATAAGTGCCTGTGTGACTCGCTCAAAAACCCATTCACACTCAGTCATCCATACGGTCACCCACTCACTTAGGCATCCGTACGATTTCTCATCCCCTCAGTTGGTCACTAATACAGTAACTCACGTCATGTCACTCACTCACTCATACGGTCGCTCATACGGTGACACCCACTCGATCACTCATACGGTTACTCTTTCATTCATACTGTCACTTGTGCGATCATTCATCCACTCATTCCATCACTTATTCATCCACTCAATCGGTCATTTATACGGTCACTCATCTACTCGGTCATTCGTACGGTGGCTTATAGCATCACTCATACGGCCACTCCCCCACTCAGTTGGCCCTGTCCGAGGGGCGGAACGTCGGAGGCGAACTTTCCGGATCTCCATATTTTCATACATTTCCATTATGTGATGTAAATAATTATTCATAATAATAGTAATACCCATAATCATAAGAAACAATACATTTTGCTTTTGGGAGATGGCTACTAAATAATGAGTCATTATTCAATTTTTATTTTATAAATCTCCGCCGAGAATTTACACATTCAATTTTCATTTGGATGAACACAATTTTTTAATTGCGTGATACCACCATTATGGAAGTATCACGAAATATTAGCATTTAGATAGAATGAAAATTTTCTTATTTCCAGCTACCTCAAGCAATAGTTAATTAACATTATAACAAAGAATAATAATTATATTATATTCAATTTCTAACTGGTTAGGGAAACTAAATAATATTTAGGATATAATTCCCTTTAGGGATTATGAATTTCCATATGTGTTATTCGTAGATGTAAAGTAATTTTTGTTATGACTATTAATTTCTCTTTAAGTGGAAAATTATCTTTCCTTTAATATGAGTGGAAGTGAAATCATTTGTTATCCTTATCGTTATTTGGATAAGATATTTTATTAACATTTATAACCAAAAAAAAGAAAACCTCATACACACAGGCGCATATTATTTAATGCTGTTATAATTAAGTATTCAATTTTTTTATGATAGTACGTATAATTTTGCCTCCGTTGAGGCAAAATTTTGTTTTCTTTGCATGCGCAGTCGCGTGATACAACGTGTTTGTTAAGCTTCTGTATAGAAGGATTTGTGTAGTGACTAAAACCCGTAATATAAAATATATATGCAATGAAAATATTTCTCTAACATTGTGAATATTCTTCGTTAGTTTGTGGAGTAGGAGTTTCAAAATATCGTTATGAAAGATCATGGAATAGTTATAACGTTATTACATTGACCTTTAAGTCTAGACAAGAAGTTTCCGTACTATATTCTGAAAAACAGTACGACGAAATGTTTTTCAAACATGCTGTGTATGAAACAATCTTTCTTTATATGAAACACCGGTTTCCAGGGGTTTTTTCCTCAATGCATCCTTACTAGAAAGAAATTACTGAAATTTTGTGGCGCAGATTAATATCATTCTCATGTTTCCTATCACTCGTCATTTTTAATTTTCGAATGGCTACTACTACTGATACTAAACCACGCATGCTACTCGTCAACAATCCTCTGCGGAACATCAAACGAATTAGTACAGGTTGGAATGTGCACGTACGTGTAGTGAAATTGACGTGAAGTTTGTTTCTGTGTAATGCTTGTTACATGTACTGCCGCCATCTGCTATCAGTTTTTCTAACTATGAGTGAAGTGTAATGATTGGATAGTTCTATCGTTGTTGGCATGCGATACTAAGAAAAATTTGAAAGACTTTTTCGAATGACTACGAAGTGGTTCAATAACAGCTCTGAATACATAACTCCATGATCCAAGTCTAAATAGTCGCCATTCGATTTTACAAATCTCTAATGTATGAACATGCTCTCATTTTTTATGAACTGCTTAGCGCCCGAGTGGCGTGGTGATAAGATTCCCATCTACTACCGTGGACGTTGCTGTCACGGTCCCAGGTTCAAACCCGGGCAAGAGTTACAAAAATGTATTTTGCCTAACGAGCTTAAGGCGACCACCGATAGATGGCACCTTCGTTTCCAACCCAACTTTTTAATGGCAGTAAATTGCAATATAGCGATACGGATACACTGGTGTTTGGTGAAGTAGAAAGGGATGGTTTTATTTTGTGTTGGCGGGTTGACCATGAATTGAAGATGCGTTGAGAACGCATCACACTCTCTGCATTATGGCTGGATAAACTGGTTGTTTCAGAAATCGAATGATACATCAGGACCTAATGATTTAGGATATTGATAGGCCATTTCTAAGTCAAGAGTCGATCGAATTCTATTTCACGTTTGTCTACTTTCTTTTTCTAAATGTCAAGAAAAAATTATTCTTGAAGTAGATGAAGAAAAAACATTTTGAAAGAAATTAAATGTGCGAACTCTTATAAAGACAGAATGCGCCAAAAAATACGGGATTCAAATAATTACACTGAATACTATTTAATCAAAGATTAGCTAAATATTCGTTTCTACGTCAATTGGTTACAACATCCCTAAAATATTCAGGGAAGTGAGATTCCCGTGAAATGTTAACCTACACCAATTCTATATATGGGATCATGTATTTACCAAAATGTTGTCATGAAGAAAACAAAAGTGATTTTTATGGAAATCATCAGTAAATGCGAAAACAGCCAACACATTTTTTATTTCGCGCATTTTTTGCATCGTTTCTCTCATTTACGAACATTAAATTTAATTAACTAAGAATCAAATCCGTACGGGTTCGTAGAAACGAGTGTCGGCTGTATATGATTTAAAATACATAGTAAATAATACAGTATAATACTGCAAAAAATGTAGTCTAAACATTTTGTATTTCATGCAAGATTGGGCCCTATGATGATTATTACCGTTGGCATATATGCTTTAGCTCAATCACATGTATGTAAATCATCAAAAAGAAATAATGATTTCAGTTTACATTCATTTCCGCAAATCATAAATTCAAAAGTACAGCTGTTGCTAATTAAACATTCGGCAATATTAAGTTCGACGGTGGAATATTTTGCCTAGATTTTGCTTTAGTCCAATGTCAAGAGGCCTGTTTCAGAAAGCAGCTTTGAAATTTAGTTAGCGTATCCCAATGAGTTCTACGTATATCGTAAGATTCAGCACTTAGTTGCATGTATAATAAATCTTCCTTCAAAACGTTAACACTTGAAGCAGATAAGAAAATAGCATTTCGTCAATGCTTTCTGAATTAAATATCACAGATACAATCTCCTGCATCAGCAAATTCAGAGAAACGCCTGGAAACTCTCTTTCTCAATCTCCGACTGGAGAAGTTCTCCGGGTCTAAAACTCAGTGTGAGAAGAGAAAGTGAGAATTTTCAATACCTGAGAGGATAATAATAAGTTCGCGCTCCAAACGACTTCTCTAACCTTATCCCCATCAAACCATATTAAATCGAGGTTCCGAGAAAAGATTTGAAACATTAGCACATTTAGCGAAAAGTCGTGCTGAAAACTAGATTCAAGTTCTCCCTTGTGGAATACTTCACCTTCAAATACTTTACCCCGCATATCATTGCTGGTCATTTCGAAGTTACGAATCTAATTTCAAATACCGTGTAGCTTTGAATAGAGAGATAGAGAGAGAAGAGCAAATGCAGCAGGTTGCTCAGTGATAATTTTTGAAGTATGGGTTGTTGAATCACATCCACGTATATACAGTTTTATAAAACTTGAAGAAATGCGCAATTTTGAAAATTCGTTTCGTAAAGACCACTGTTAGTACCATCGAAACCATCGTTAGTATCATATCATATCAACACTACACCCATTGTAAGACTCGTGGAATGTTTAAACTCTTCCTTGAAGTTTTGTTCAACATGTGTGGCACATACATGGAGAGTAGCCGATTACATTTCCTTCTCTAAACGTTTCAACTAGTGTTTCGAAAACGGATGCTGCGTGTGTGTGACGATGATGATGCTATAGACCATATATGTTCAACCCATGACCCGCGGGCCAAATGTGGCCTTCGTAGTCATATGATTTGGGCTGTGACCTCAAACCGAATTTTGTAAAAATGAATTAAGCGGCATCCACATCACCCAAGTGATCCGCGATGCGTTTGAAATTCGCATGAGTGGCCCGCGGCAAATTTACGATGACCCACAACATATTTACAAACCATTGAGTGACTCGCGATACAGTTCCGGAGCACTTAAGAAGCCGGGGGGACAGTTTCAGTTTACTCAAGTAACCCGCGGCACATTTCCATTTCAGTCATGTGACCTGCGACACTTTTACAGATCAGTTAAGTGACGAGTGATACCGTTCCAGAACACTTAAATGGCCAGCGGTGCAGTTCCACAGAACTCAAGTTACAAGCAGCACAGTTCCACCGCACTCTAATTACACTTGGCACATTCCCACATCACTCAAGTGGCCCACATCACATTTTCACGTGACTTGAGTGGTCCGCAGCACTTTCTCTGGTCAATTAACTAACCCGCAGTATATTTACAAATGCCGCGCAGTTCCGGAGCACCTAAGTGTTCCTCGCGGCACATTTGCAGATCACATAAGTGACCCCACGACACGTTTCAAACCAATAAAGTGGTGCGTCCTCTCCTAAAGGTTGAGCACCCTTTCTATAGACCAATAAAATAATTATTATTTCAGATTCTTTTTTAGAATCACGACCTCAAAACGATATGCAGCATCATCACTCTGATGGCTATTTCCACTGATACTGCGCGTTTATAGTCATTAACGAGATATGTCTTTTACCACGATTAGAATAATAGGTTCCTTATTAAACTCAGATTAGAATTACGAACGCACCTTTTAAACAGGGTGTATTTCGGAGATGGTCATTCTTAACCCCTCCCCCCTTCTGTGCCACCCTCAAACATTTGAAATTTTCCGCGTGTTAATGACGTCACTTTTAGCAAAAAGGTACATGGTGTGGAGACAGCCCAGGGTTTAAAGGTGATCTACTTCCAGCTGTTAAGAATCAACACACTTTCGATCTATTTGGCATTATTGATGGCACTCCTTGTGGCGATTAACGGATGTGTAAAAATTTGTATACGGTATTTTATATTAGAACTGAAAGCAGCAACCATTAGGAGTTGAGGTGATGGAGCAGTGTTTCCAAAAGTGAGCAATATCGCCCCCTAGTGGACGATTGAATGGTCCAGGGGGGGGCGATAGAAGTTACGGGTATAATAAAGGATCCTATGAGTTCACTTGAGTTGGGGAGCGTTGAGGTTAAAAAAATTTTGAAATAGGTGAGTGCGCGTGTGTGTGTTTACGTACGTATTATGCCGTGGACTATTTTCGAGTATGTGCGATCCCGCAAAGCTTACAGAACTTAGTTCAATATATATATAGCAAACAATGCTAGCACGTAGTTTTTAAGTTTATGTCTAGTTGTAGCTAGGGTAACTCGGAGGGGTTCGGGATGATAATGCACAAGCTGCGTGGCGTAACAGCGTAAGCGAATTCACATCGGCCACATGAAGTGTGTGTGTGTTTGTCCTTACAGCATTCACTCATAGACATTGTCTGCAGAGCGGTATAGTTAGCCGCTACAAGAAGATTTATTACAAAGCTTTGATAATATATGTTGTGCATGAAGAAAAAAAACTGAATTAAAAAGTAAAATTTTATGTACAACTGGTACAGTCTTCTCCCTCGCCCAGGCCATCTCTGTTGTGAGGAGAAATGAGAAAGAATTTACAAGGGTTAACTAGTACGCTGTTGGGTGGCTATGCGGTTTTTGTCCCCAACCATTTTTGGCTGTGTCCTCTACTTCTTTCTGTCTTGGCGCTGTAAACCAATCTTATAGAATGCAGAAGCATCGGTCAAATCGTTGCGCAGGGGCCAAACTGGTTATTAACCACTTCACGATCAAAGGGCGAAATATTGCGTCCAAACACCAGTGGAATGTATTCAAACAAGTTCTATCTGCTTTCTTCCCTCTCTTCTGATCATCCCGAAGCTTTTTGTTGCAACCTTACATTGTTTTTTTCTTTTTGATTTTTCTGTATACCTTGACGGTGATTTTTCCTCACATATGATTATCTTTCTTATAAGAGTGAAAGAACAGGTAGGATGAGGGTGAAAAGAAATTTTTGTACCTACATTCTTATCAACTTATCTCTATATTATATTGCCTTATATTCTTCCTTTTTTCCTTCTTTTTCTTCCTTTCTTCTAATGTGCGGTTGGTTTAGAACAAGGTTGCTATATTTATTGCCGATTCGTCAAACAGAAAGCATCAAAATTTCTTGACAATTCGTTCGCAAGCGAAGGAGTTAAGATTGCTTCTAGGTAATTGACTGTTCATTATGAAATGTTCAAATATAACTACTGACATATCTCTTGAATAGGGCTAATTCTTGAATAACGTTTGCAAAATCTTCGCGAAAATTTGTAAGAAAATTTGTTTTTGATTATTTTAATGTTTCTTCGTGATTAAAGAACTTTTCTGTCATGCTTGCACTTGGGTATCTTGAAAATGCCTTTTCATTTCAACTGAAGTAATCGTAATTACTCGCGAAACTCAGACTTTCTCACGTGGATATCATTACCAATGCATTCAATGAACCTAATTCCGTTTCTTCGTCTAAATTTACGAGTTTACATATTCACGTACAGCTTACTCGGCGGAAGTTAATTTACATAAAATTTACGCCTGCATGTGTGAAAACTTTCCTTTCGATACGAAACCTCCTCTTTACTCAGGCACGATTTCCCTATTAAAATTTGATCAGGCACTGAATAAACCTCCATCGAGGGATGCTGTTCAATGGAGTATACACCAGGAAAAGAATCAATTCTTCGGAATATAAATACATCCCATACAAGCTTGGTGCGCTGGGCTCCTCTCGTGCCGATTGATCGGCTTCAACCTTGAGAATAAGGTTAAGAGAAAGTTATTGACCTTATTTCGAAGCTTAAAGGCTATTTTTGGAAAAGGAGGCTCAGGAGGAGGAGGTTTATTTCGAGATTGCAGAGCCGATGCTCCCAGTCGATTCCGTGAACTTATATATAAGTACTTTCCATACGAATATTCCCTCCCGCATCCCACGATGAAAGCGGGAGGAAATTTATTGATCTCTATCTCTCGATGGCCATACGGAAATACCCCCAGTAGTAGTATTCGTAGTAGTTAAGTCTGCTGCTGCTGCCTTGAGCTGCAGAACCTCAATCAATCCATCTCCATTAACTGCTTGAATATATTTACTGGATACCCGAGCGTTAATCTTTGTGTACGTGCACGCTTGCAGTACTCCAGCAGTAGCAGCAGAAGCTTACTTATTTGCTTATTCCTCATAGTTTAGAGGTGGGTGGAAGGCCGTTTTGATTAAGTGTACCAGGTGGATATACATGCTCCAGTATAACCTTCCGTTATCATACGCCACACACATGCAGAAAATCGTTTCACAAAACTTTTATCTCTGCTATACCTCCCTCTCTCAAAACCTTAACTATAAAACTAATTACGTTATGCAATAATCGGTGTGTGAATTACCCGGTGAATCACGCAAAGTGTTACCGGCACGCTATGTGCGTGGAGGAAATCCAACCGGTTAGAATCTTGTGATGTAAACGTCTAGACATCAACTAAAATTGCAAGTTTGGTAGGCTATATATATAGTTAAGCAAATTTGCAATTTAAAAGAAAAATTAAACATAGATTCCAATCATGTGTTTTAAATGAAATCGTGAATAGAATTGATGATAACGGACGCCCAGTGGGTCAAAAATTTAGTCCGCTAATGGAAAGGTACCATCCACAGTATAACCTCGTTTATACAACTTTCACATTTGTACGACGTTCAGCTTCAATCACTTCCTAAATGTATATGTTACTGTATAAGTGAACACCGTTGCGGAGGTTATGCCTACTCACCAGTCAGTTGTCTCGACAAAGAATGACTAAATTTCACTACATTTACCACTTTTACCTGCGATTATGCATAATCCCCAAATAAAAATGGAAAGGTTGATAAACACGGAAAAAATCTATAACCTATCTTCTCTTCGTTAAACCAATTAATTATTTTTACCCTTACATGAAACGTGCACTACACGTATTTTGCAATAAAAATTGAATTAAATTGAAATAAATACAAATACAACGCCACAACAGGCAAACTGCCCAACGAGGTGGCTGACTTAAGAACATCATGGATCCCCGAGCCCCTACCTACTGCTGCTACACCACACATGCACCCCCCCCCCCGCGGAACCCCCCAACGAATCGGTACATGCGGGAATGTGCGTGTACGTGTAGTGCAACCTGACGTGAAGTTTGTTTCTGTGTAATGCTTGTTATGTGTAGTGCTGTCATCTGCCCCCAGTTTTACTAACTATGAGTGAAGTGTTATGGTTGAATGATTTACAGTTGTAGGACTGTTGCTCTCTGTGGCGAGACTTTTTAACGGGGAGATCGGCTCGCATTTGCGCCTTGAAGTTGGGAACCACAGAAAACCAACTTCAGCCGACCACCACTGTGGGGTTCGAACCCGGATCCTCGCATCACGAGTCCGGCACTATAACCACTCGACCACCACAGCGGTGTGAAGGAGATAAAAACATTTACTGTGAAAACCATTATCAGTCGTGTGAAGTTGTTTTTCTTCACACGTATCAGTATATGCAAGCAAAATTACCATCGAAATCCCCGTCCTTGACTAGATTGAACAAATAATTATTTGACGGATTGTCATATTTACCAACACAGACATGTGATTATACATAATCACCATTGAATATGATAAATTCTCGATTTATGACCAAAAATTGATAAATTTCAGTTGAGGAAAAAATAATTAGATTTTACCGTCCGCTATCTAGATTATAGGAGTGAAATACATCAACGCCTTAAAGTCCTATTTCACGGGACCGGAGATCAGTGAAGTGTTCGTTAACGGGGAGTGTCCGTTTAGGGATGTTCCACTGTTCGACCATTTATATAGCTGATGTTACCTGAATATAGTTTTCATGTCGTGTTTTCATTTCGCGTTGTTGTAAATGTCACCAGAGAATATACGAACTATTTTTTTTTCTCTCGATATTCTGATACCATGTAAAGACTCGGAATTATTGGAAAAAATTCATCAAGTTATCACGCATATATTGATAAACATCCTTTATTTCATATTGGTCACTATGTTGTCATGTACCCAATCGATTATTTTTTCGTCGGTGACAGTTATTTTAGTCTTTGTCGATGTTCTCACCGTTCGTCAAATGAACGCAACCCATAAAAACGTCATTCACTTCACCAAAATAGGAACTTTTGACGTCAGTACCAATACGAGTGACGTATCATATAAGAAAAACAAAAACAAAATGCTTGTTTTTGTTCAATTGGTTATTGAACAAAAACTAAATATACGACGGGTACCAAGTGCTTTGCCCTTGTCTGAAAGACACTTAAACTTTCCACACACCACGATGATGATTAAAGTCAGAAAAAAATTATACAGGGTGAACCCGACCTATTCTGCCAAACAAAAGGGGGGGGGGGGGTGATAGACGAACCCAAGTGAATCATGAATCCACCTACCAACCCTGTCTTATCTCGAATCATTTTTGAATTATGGTGGATAATCGATTATAGGTGAAGTATGAAAAAACCGGATTTCTGAAGTTTTGAATAGGTATAAACGCAAACTAAGCACATTTTTGGAAAGGTCAGAAAAATCCCATAAGGTCACATTAATTTTTTTAAATTATCTGCATTTAATGGCGCAAACACCCTTCTAGCTACAATCGGTAAAATTTGCCAAAAACTTGTCCGTTCCGCCAGCTTTCAAAAGAGCCTAGAATAAACCAAATTGATCATCTAGTTCAGGAGAAATTCAGTCACTCGTTCGCAACACATCACTGAAATCTGCGTTCGTCGAAGTAATTTTAGTACGTTTTAGCGACAATTGGCGATTTTTGCCTTTACCGATCTCTCAGCGCTTGTAGCTTGTGATTAAATACGGATATCCTGCGGATAAAGGTAGTGTCACCATATGAAATTTCAACCTTTTGCTTCACTTCATGAACAGAACAGTTTTCTTTATTTTGAATCATTTCTTATTCAATCACATTGATGTCATGGCACGCAAGCTGCTTTTAATGCACTTTTTTGAAAAGTTAGATTAACTTAAGTATTCAAGATATGTAAAAATTTTATGTTGTACCAGCATAGGATAACACATACAATCGGAAACACGAGTAAAAAAATTTGATATACAGCTATGATTAAATAGTATTTTTATTGATATTTCTATTAGCATATTGTTTCTCAACATGTTAAGAAGTTATGAGACCCATCAAGCACACCGCCCAATTGGTACAGTGATAAGATACTCGTCTTCCACTATGAAGGGTCCCGTTTAGGTCCGTGGATTCGAACACGGGGCAACCACCGATAGAAGGTACCTACATTTCCCCCCCCCCCAACTCCAATGGTAGGAAATCACCGTGTGCCAGGGTTTCTCAAACTGTGCACCGCGGAGCCCTGATGTGCCTTGAACTTTGACAAACCTTTTTGAAGAGATTCTTTGTTAAACAATTCTGGCGAGCCGACGGAGGTTCGCGGATAAGCATAGAATAGGGGGAAAGGTGCTCCACGGGTGTGAAAAAATTGAGAACCCCTGCCATAGGCAATACTACCGGAGTTGGTGTGCGTTAAAGGAATAGACCCTTTAAGAAAGTAAAGTAAAAATATTTATCGGGTATGTGAATTATTGATTTTGAAATCTATTTTAAGTTATATGCTCGGTCAGGCATGTGCATTTTTGGAGGATTGTCCAACCCTAATGGAAATCAGTATCGACTGCCTATTACGTTATAGCCGAGGTTGGCTATTTT
Organism: Pholcus phalangioides; assembly: GCF_987345545.1. Taxonomy (NCBI): domain Eukaryota; kingdom Metazoa; phylum Arthropoda; class Arachnida; order Araneae; family Pholcidae; genus Pholcus; species Pholcus phalangioides. The sequence goes on along the minus strand of NW_028301628.1, from coordinate 3,296,155 downwards.
TAAATTAGATTTAGTTAAGGACTTTTATCTTTATTGAGTTCAGAATAATTATATTCCGCGTAGCAAGGTAGAGATTAAAGCCGTGATGAAGGTGTCTCTAAATGAATCCGGAGCCTGATAATTGCAGGTTGGTTCCCCCGGCCTGTTATAGATGTAACCTCTATCCCAGATGGTTTTCTTTTCGTCAGCAGTGTTATTCACCCTAATGCTCTCGGACAGTTCGAGGAGCTCTTTGGGGGTCTTTGCGTCCATCACTCTCTTGGCTGTGAGAAGGCGCATTCATCTTACTTTAACCTCATTACTGTTGACGTATCGCTGCTTTATTGCGTCGTTAATACAGCAACGTCCAACTAGGAGACGTAATTGAATGTCGGAGAAAGGGTTTATTGCATTTCTCTTCTTCTTTGCTCCCTTTCTCTATTTTTTGCTTAGATTTATTTGCATTTCCACGTGTTTTAGGAAAGATTATGCTTCTAATATTCGTGATATTTAACTGTATGCTTGATTCTCTCCAACTCAGATATATTGTTGTTCCTATTTCCTAATTGCCGGGATTTCACGATTTTTTTTTTTTTTTTTTTGTGGAAATATATACAGCGAAACCTCCTTATGCTAATACTCGATATAACTATAAGTTCCTCAACGACGATATTTTTTCAAATCATGTTTAGAAATGTCTTTCTCTAATATTAAACTGCTGCCTCTCGATATAACGATAATCCCTCTGCAACGGTATTTTTTCTTGGTCCGCAGAGTATCATTCTATCGAGGTTTTACTGTATTTTATGGGGGAAGGGGGAAATCGGCATCCAAAGAGCCGTGTATTATCACAGAATATACAAGAATGATGTAAAATATATACTCATTATTGAAAAAAAAAATCAGAATTAATGAAATAAAAATATCCTAAAATTGATGGAAATTCAGAATTAGTGAGAGAGAAAAATCCCAGCAGAAAACTAAAAATCAGTGAGAGAAAGAATTTCAGAATTTATGTCATTTCAGAAATAAAGAAAATATTCTAGAATTGATGCAAATCAAACAAATCTGAGAAAATCACAGAATTTAAAATGTATTTTTGAGAGTATATATATATATTTTTACTTTCATTACAATAATTGGATCCCTCCCAAAACGCGTGGTCCCGTGTGACCACCACACCAAGGGTGGCTCTGATATTTAACATTTCTCGAATTCAAGTGATTATTAATTATTATAATAAAGAATTATTTGCTAGATCAGAACAGAGTATATGTACTGAAATACGCCAGTATTTCAAAAGTCACAGTATGAGCTGTGGAGAAATTTGTTGAACATGAAATCTTCGCAAGGATTTATAACAATGTTATTCCAAATCTTGGTATGAAACCTGGCGTTTTTTGTAACTGGAGAAACCGCGAGACACCCAGGCACTGCCGCGAAAAGTAACGTACAGCACTTCGGCCCCCTGGGGGGGGGGGGGGACTCGTACATCTCCGGCAAAACCAATACATATTGATACGTCAAAAATTCCATATAGTGCATCGTCAAAAAAAAAAAATTATGTAAATCGAAGAATCAAATGAATCAAGTGAATCTCAAAAAATTATTAAATGGAAAGGATGTTGCCAATTTCAGCCAAATCAATCGTAAAATGCAAGTCGTCAATCACAGCCAAAAAAAAAAATTCAGTAAAGTGCTGTTAAATTACAACGAAAACAATTGTCGATAGCAAGTGATGTTGCCAATTGCAGCCAGAAAAAATTGTTGAAAGCAAGTAAAGTTGCCATTTAAAGCCGAAATGACTACCAAAAGCGAGTGAAGTTGCTTTGTTTACAGAGGAAAACTATTTTTTTTTTCCAAATGCATTAACTTTCATGAAAGTAACATTAAGTCATGGAAATAGGGCTACAGTCCTACACAGAGAGCAACAGTCCTGCAACGATAAATCATTCAATCATAACACTTCACTCATAGTTTGAAAAACTGGTGGCAGATGGCAGCACTACACATAACAAGCATTACAGAGAAACACAAAAAACTTCACGTCAGGTTTTACTACACGTACGCGCACATTCCCGCATGTACCGATTCGTTGGGGGTTCCGCGGGGGGGGGGGGTGCATGTGTGGTGTAGCAGTAGTAGGTAGGGTCTCCAAAAATGGCTCGGGGATCCATGATGTTCTTAAGTCAGCCACCTCGTTGGGCAATTTGCCTGTTGTGGCGTTGCATTTGTATAAACCAAGTTCTTGTTTCTGAAACCTTCAAAGTAAGCTTCGTTGAAAATAAGGGAAAAACGGGACGTTTCATGTGAGGACGACGAAAATTACTGGAATGTCCCGTAAAGTTACGGATCATATGGTCACAATTTGTTTTCTTTTCTGGCCGAAAGTGTGTGTGTATATATATATATATATATATATATATATATATATATATATATATATATATATATATATATATATATATATAGAAATTCTGACGCTTATATATATATATATCTGGAACACATATATACATACATCTGGCCAACGCATTGAAAAGGTTGTTCACTTTGTACAATGTATATGATCTGTGATTGATAATTTATATTATTCATTTATCGCAGATTTTTATGAATAAATTTCGTTTTGTCTTTCTCAGATATCAGAGACTACACCGCCGTGGTGGGATCGGAACTGAGCATACAATGCAATGCCACGCCGGCTTTGCCAGATGACCAAGTCACGCTTGTCCTGTGGTACCGGGGTGATTCTGGCAATCCCGTTTACAGTGTTGACACGCGGCCCGGCATGATAAGGGAAGCGGCTCATTTCCCAAGCAAGCAGTTAGGCTCCAGGGCCTACTTCAATATGAGCAACAACGTGGCTACCCTCACGATACGGCCCGTGAAAGAGATCGACGGAGGCGAGTACAGGTGCCGAGTGGACTTCAGGAGGTCCAGGACTATGAACACTGCCATGAAAGTTATCGTAATAGGTAAAAAACAAAATACAATTTATATTGATAAAATTTCAATTTTTGTTGTAATGAGAATATCATTGCGTAACACAGAGTGTCGTTTGAATAAATTGCCGATAGTTTTTTGTTCCATTGGGTTCCATGAAAGATATAGAGGATGTCCTGATGGATTTACGGGAAAAATCAATCAACAGAAATTTCATTGACAAAATAATCCACGGACGGGAAATCGTTCCACAAGTAATTCACGGACGGAAAATTCAGCGGAAATTAATTCATCGATGTATTCGATGGATGTAGTCGCTGGCAAAATTCACCGACGAAAAAATCACCAGTGGAAAAATTCGCCGATGAATAAATCACCGCTGAGATAATTCACCTGCAACAGGTCGTCACTGGTGAGTGGCCAAGTGATTGAGCAAGTCAGTGCGATGTTGTATTTGTATTTCAGCCACCTCGTTGGGCATTTTGTCTGTGGTGGCGTTGTATTTGTATGTGTATTTGTATTTGTAATACGTGATTGAGTGAATGAACGAATATTTTGGTGAATAAGCTAGTGAGTGAGTGACCAAGTTGCTTTATGAGTGACCAAGTTGCTTTATGAGTGACCAAGTTGCTTTATGAGTGACCAAGTTGCTTTATGAGTGACCAAGTTGCTTTATGAGTGACCAAGTTTTTTTATGAATGACCGAGTTACTTTATGATTGACCATTGGGGAAATCAAGTGAGTGGTCGATCGACCGTATGAGTGATAAAGTGAGTGGATTAGTGAGGGATATTGAATGACCGCATGAGTGATCATGTGAGTGGATGAGTGGGGGATATTGAGTGACCGCATGAGTGAACAGGTGAATGCATTAGTCACTGAGTCAGTGAGCGATTGAATCACCGTCAGTCACTCATTTGCTCACTTGCTCATTCCCTCTTGATTCACTCATTTGCTCACTTGCTCATTCACCCTTGATTCACTCATTTGCTCACTTGCTCATTCGCCCTTAATTCACTCATTTGCTCACTTGCTCATTCACCCTTGACTCACTACGTCGCTTAGTTGATGAATTATTTGTCAGTGCATTTTCCCTAGCGGTAAATTGTCATGTCGGTGAATTGTAAGCGGTGAGTGGTTATCCGTGAATTTTCCTACAGTGAATTGTCACGTTGGGGAATTTCGTGGAGATGAATCGTTAGCAATGATATTCCACAGCACATGGCAATCATGCCATTGGCGAAATAACTTAGCCGGCGCTCCTCTGTATGAACTGGCAGAACAGAACAGACCGAGCACGACCAGGCTCTCTCGCTTACGTAATATAAGCTCATTGCCCCGGAGGACTTGACCCTGCCGGAGAAAATTATGATGTGCAAGGGGGAAAAATAATATTACATGGGGTCCCTATCATGGGATACAAATTATCCCGAGTAATGCATGTGCATTCATATACAATTCCTAAAAAAAAAATATGTGTGAGGTCAGACATGCATGTATAACGAAGAGATTCAAGTTATACAATGAGTTCGGGGGCCCCAATTTTAGTTCATCTTGAGGACCATTTGATATTAATCATTCAAATACGAGATTAAAAGTAGCATGTACTAGTAAAAATATATATCCAAAAGTGTGAGACTGTACAAATAAATAAGTAAAAATAAAAAATAAATCGCGGGCCCTATGGTGTGAGACCTAAAGGACCCCGAGTCATGTTCTGTGAAGTGACAGCTAGAACGGCGAAACATTGGGACTTGATTATTTAAAGTTACTTGGGTGTTTAGGCATTTTTCAAGCCCACGGTATCCTTCAAGTCACCCTAACAAAATCTCACGTACTCAAATTTCGATGGTACGGGGGCTCTCTCTCTCTCTTCTTACTTTACGTGCACGCTTGCTTAAAGTAGAGCGGTTTTGTGTTATTAAATAAACCTTCACAAAAGTCCCATGAAGCTGTGGCAAATCTTGCATCAAATTGGATGTTGGGTAACCATTCATAATCATTATGAATCTTCAGCAAATCAAGAAGATTCCTGCAGCGCTATCTGTTGGTGAGAATGTATATATAATAGTTAGCTTCTCTAAAGTAAATTCTGTGGCCTGTTTCTCAAAGGTGCGACAGAATTACTTTTTTTTATTATTAAACGTTTTTCTAACATTGCTTTCAGAAAATTGTTTATTATTACTTTGTCATCAACGTCAATTTACTCAAAGACATTTTTCTTTTAGCTGTATATTACTTTTTTAGAATCAAGTTTTTAACGCTTGTATGACACTCATTATACCCCATGCCAAAATTGGGATTCTGTCATGGTAACCTAGCCCACAGCACGCATTTCTACAGATGATTAATTGTACACAGTTTTTCGAGCGAGCAGAGCTGCTGTGCGTATTGGCGTTCGTCTTTATGTTGAAGAGTACAGGGTGTACCATACATTTATAAGTGCAGAAGACTGGACTATCCGACGGCCGAATGTGACGGATTGGCACGCCGGAGAGTTCTATAAATACTCACTTCTCTCTCTCTCCTACCCACACTTCCACCTATGCCCTAAGAAAAAACATCCTTTTTATACAAAAAAACTCACATTTACTCATATTTTCTGATCTCTATTACGTACAGATGACTGCTTATTAAATGGTGGTTATGTTACTTCCAAACTGTACTGTTTTAAGAAGTTACTACAGAAAAGGAAGTCCACACACACACACAAGAATAAAAATGTTGCACAAATTTCAAGATAAACTTTATAATGTCTTACTTAATTGTAGGAAACATAAGATCATGTACACTGTACAACAGTCTTCTCCAACAGACCCGCGTGGTCTCATTTTCATTTATTATTATTGCATTTAGCGTTGCGAAATTGTAACTGATTGCATCAATTTTTTTCTGATATGCAAATAATAAAAAAACAACAGATTTTCGATTTCATGGGCAGACAGTGTGAAAATTAGCTACGTTACAGGGATTCCGTGTTGTTTTGACTTTGATAAAGAGGATCTACTTACATCAAACAGGCTGGGAAACACTGCTGCACAGTACAGATACCCACACATTCAAAATAAACAAAACCTAGGCCGAGTTCTTACAAAAAACAATTTACTAAATTTATGCAAATTTATTTTACTGTTCATTGATAAATTATAACGCAGATGTGAAAAGGTAATATTGTAATTCATTAATGCATTATTATCTAAACTGAGCCAGATAGTACCGAGGCCAGATAGTCGAGAATCTACTATAGGTTTAATAAATCATAAGAATTGAAAGAATATGTATATTTGAATGCGGTTTGCGATAAAGTTATTCTCACAAAGAGAGATTTTTATGTTGGTATGTTGAAGGACCGGACACACCCCGCTTCCATTCTCAGAGAGATATCGAAGATTTCCCGGGGGATGGTTGTATCCGGAAATTTATTGATTTATGTGAAAATAACAAACAACGATATACATATATACAATAAAGAATCTGGAGTAAAAATTATTATGTTGGTATAGAAAAAAAGTTCAAATCTTAGTAGTTCAATGGTGCTTCATGAAAACACATCAAGGAAAATATGCAGGAGATAAGCTCTCCTGTTATTCGTATATATATATATGCAGGGTGTACGATTCTTAACATATTTCTGAAGTTTGTTGTTATTGGTGCTGACATAATGTTTTCATTGTGATGTGGACATTGGTGGATAAAGCACTATTGCTGATGTTATTTTACTTCAACTACGAATCACCGGCTGCAGTTTCACGAACGTTTCTGACACCGAAAAGGCTGCGAGAAAACTTCTGTGAAGCAGTTCTGTGACTTCTTTCGTTTTGAACTAAGTATTTTTTCCGTTCCAAAAAAAAAACCCTTTGTGAGAAGTTTTGGCAACGTGCATCCGAATTTCCCAATCCTTTTGATTTTTATGAATTTACGAATTATGATTATTCACGAATTTATGGGACACACTGTATTACGATCTACTGCACGAAATATTTTAATAAACCATCCATGAAGTTTGAGAGAGAGAGAGAGAGAGAGATGGCATCTAAAATACTCTATACGTTGCTCGAACGGAAACGAAAAAAGAATCAATACATACATAACAGAAGAAAATAAAATATCAAGCAATATAGGCTATTTTGTTTCTACACGACCGTAATAACGTGAAAATGAACGCTCTATCAAAAACAGACCTATTGTTTCATAGCCAGTTCATATTCCTACTCTTTTCTTCCCGATTTTCACTCTTGATATTACAGACGAAAAAAAATAGAATCGCTACGAATCGATGAAAGAAAATCAAATGAACCATTTCCAAATATACTATATATATATATATATATATCAACAGCTCCATCGTGAGATCCCGGGGTCAGAGCCAAGGCCAGTGGGGAAAACTTAATTCCACAATCTACTTCAAAAACCCACCATCCATGGGCCGAAAAGTAGAGTGAAGGGGGGATTTGTGGCGCATTGGAAGAGTAAAGGTTGTTTTTATCCGATCCTATATCGAAAATCCATCTCCAGAAAACGTCTTTCGTCCTACAGTATCGACTTTTTTCCTCTCCTCTCCGTCCTCTGATGGAGAAGAAGATAAAATACCGTATACACATACACAATTCTAACTCTTTTCCACGCCTGCAGTTTACTCAGAAGAATAAGAAAGAAGACTGGATTGCTAGAAGTCCGCACACACACAAACACACACAGGAAAAATCTTCGCGGTTATAAATCAAAACTTATTGCTTTTTCCACAATGACGCCGCAAAAGCCTTTTTCCAGTCGCAAAGAGAATATAAGGAGAAAGCGAGAAGGAGAGAAAGAGAGAGCGAGAGCAACTAGAAAACATAGCATTCTGATAAAGTGTATATGATGCAACTGATATTCTCTTCATCCTTCCACCATCTTATTTCTCCTCTTCCATGTATTGAGAGTAGAAAAATGAAACAGCAAACGGAAAAATCCTTCGCAAAACCCCCCGTCTATCCGAGTCTTCAAAGTATTATTAGTTTGCCCAAGAATGGAGTGGATATAGTGCATATAATATGTATCGAATCAAAGGCTGGGTATATATATATATCTATGGCCAAACTCTCAAGAGGTGGAAAAAGAAGGAAAGTATCAATAAGGAATACTTCATCCCCTTTCACTATCAATCTTCAGCTTTGTACTCGCTTTCTGGAGAGGTAAACGCCATTGACTGGGAGGTTCATTTTTGTTATAAGAAATAGAGAGAGGGAATAGTAGTTTTTTTTTTTTACATATATAACAATGCTTTTTTTCTTTCCATTCTCAGAGGTATTGTCTGCATTTAATAATGATTTATGATATATCTTTTAATAATGAGCCGAATGCGACGAACAATAAGATTGCAATTTATCTTGGGTTATCGTCGATTCAAGAGATTTCAGAGCCTGTATTTCTCCATAGGAAAATTTGATGAATAGCTCAAACACAGACAAACTCGGTTATAACGTCACCCCAGCCAGAATGCGAACCACTGGCAGTCTGCACTGATCCCCATAGAGAATAATGTTGAAGAAATTTTCTTATAACGTCAATGAAACTGACACGACTTCGGATATAACGATAAAATTTCGGTCGTACTGTTTCCGTTTCGATGGCGCTTCCCCAAGAAATACCTAAGATTAAAGCTGATCACATTAACATTTAAAAAAAAAACCTCAGACATGTTTACTGGCATGCACCGTATACGGCACATTAACGTATTCTTCCCTTTCCGAATATTTCTCATAAAAATGTCGTGTTTGTTTTTACGAAACTTACTTTAATTCCTAATATTTAGGGAATCAGGAACGATATCGTCATATTCTTTACCACATTTCTTACAAATTTCCAATGTTCACTTTTTCCCGTGAAATAGGACCCGGGTGTCTTCGTGATTTTAAATCAAGACTTATTGTTTCTTACACAATGACGTCACAAAAGCTTTTTTCCCATTCACAAAGAGAATATAAGGAGAGAGCGAGAAGGCGATAGGAAGAGAAGCAAGCACTACATGTGGAAAACATAGTGTTCAAGGAAAGTGTATATAATGCAACTGAAATCTCTTCATCCCCAAACCATCTTATTTCTCTTCTTCGTGTATTCAGAGAAGAAAAATGCAATTTCAAAAGTCCTTCACAAACCCCCTCTCTCTCCGAGTTTTCAAAGTATGTTTGCCCAAGAATGGAGTAGATATTGTGCATATAATATTTATCAAATCAAAGACTGGATATATATGTGGCCAAACTCTCAAGATATAAAATAGAAAGAAAAATGCAATGAATAAATAAATGTATATAAATAGTTGAAATACAGTTCTAAAACGATACCTCGGCTATAACATCAATAATTTCTGGTTTCGTCTGATTCCCATAGAGAATAATTTTAATGAACCTTGCTTATAATGTCAATGAAAAAGAAATGACCCCCCTCGGATATAACGAGGTTTTTCAAATACAAATACAAATACAACGCCACAACAGGCAAATTGCCCAACGAGGTGGCTGACTTAAGAACATCATGGATCCCCGAGCCATTTTTTGGAGGTCCTACCTACTACTGCTACACCACACGTGCACCCCGCCCCCCACCCCCCGCGGAACCCCCAACGAATCGGTACATGCGGGAATGTTCGTGTGCGTGTAGTGAAACCTGACGTGAAGTTTTTTTTTTGTTTCTCTGCAATGCTTGTTATGTGTAGTGCTGCCATCTGCCACCAGTTATTCTAATTATGAGTGAAGTGTTATGAGTGAATGATTTATCGTTGTAGGACTGTTGCTCTCTGTGGCGAGACATTTTAACGGGGAGATCGGCTCGCATTTGCGCCTTGAAGTTGGGAACCACAGAAAACAAACTTCAGCCGACCACCACTGTGGGGTTCAAACCCGGATCCTCGCATCGCGAGTCCGTCACTTTCACTACCCCCTTTTGCTACGTCCCTTTTTGCTACGTGTCTATGGTTTTTTCAAACGAAATTTCTAGGATCGGAGCTGATCACGTTCACTGAATGTGCGTTTGTTCGTTCCTTGTTCAATTTATACCTAAGATTGGTTGGGGGAACCTCCTACTTGTTCATTGACGTATAATGTAAAACGGGACATTCCTGTATTCCCTTCCCGATTGTTTCTCACAATAATGTTCCGTTTCTTCTACGAAGCTTACTTTAATTCCTAATTTTTACGAGAATCAGGGATGAAGGGGCAATTTGTATAATTTATAAACTATGTTATAATGACTGTAAAATCTAGTCATATTTGTCATGACACATCTTGCAAATTTTCGCTGTTCCTAAATTTTCCTTGTGAAATTCGTTTTAGATGACATGATGCATCGTTGTTTTCTTACCCGTGTTATTTATTTACAATATTTGGTGATTTCACCGAAAACTGGCAACCTTATCAGCGAGAACAGATGTGTCCCGTTTTAATAATCCCCAGATCCCCCGTATATTTCTCGATTAAATATGGTCTCCTTTATTATAAAGGTACAACAAATGCATGCAGAGCATTTGATTACATATTATGTTTTTTTCCCTCAAAAAGGTCTTAAAAATGTTTATCTCGGCTATAAGACAACATTTCGTGGTATCTCCGATGAAACACAAACAGAAAATGTTTTTTTTTTCTCCTGAGTTATGCTGCCCCCAAATTTTTCTATATCTTTGAATTCAAATATCTCAGCTAGTATTGTATTAGGATTTTTTCCAAGAGAGAAAGGGTAATAATTTTCCAACCGTGTTTATGAGCACAGGATGTTTGTGTAAAAAGTTAATTTTATTTATTTTAACAATTATACAACCTCTTGCAACTATGAATGGCGTATCTGAGATCTACTCGTTATTTGGATACCTTTTCTCAAATGGAAGTATGTCTCTAGGCTAAAATAATCACCAGTAAAATGCTGTTTGCTGAGCTAGCTATGCACCCTGTATATTCCACTTCTGCTGTCTCAGGTTGTCTTAGATGTCAAGTTCTTGAACACACGGCAGAGAAATAGCTGATAAACATCCAATCAAGTATAATGAGGCTTTTGTTTTCCATCGTCATCGCACCTGAAGTACCTTTTGGAAGCATCTTTTCCGAATGGGAGAGAAAAACTTCTGTTCCGAAACAACAGATGACGTCCTTAAATCATGGGCTCCAACAGCACTTACGGTTCCATAGAGATAAATTTCACTCTGGAGGTAATCTCTCTCTGGAGAGAGAAAGAGAATTCGCAGACCAAATTTATTTCAGTCTAAATTACCTATGGCTTTATAACTAAAGGTGGTGCATGTGTAAAGGAAGAAAACCGAATAAATACAGTACAGAGGACAGAGGACAGACATTCTTAGCATATGAAAGGGGGGGGGGGAGTAAAAAATTAGCTCTAGACCATGGACGCACAAGTGCCCCACACTTTCAGTCTGTGGGCCTAATATGTGATGTGGCCATCACTCGTGGGCCAGAAACCGGTCAGGACCTATTCGCTTGTGTGGATTGGTATTTTTCGTTAGCAACAATTTTCGTGTGTCGGATGGATCCGCTTGGCCTTTACTAAATTACTAAATCAATGGAAAGAATTATTTCAAAATTTTAATGGCCAAGGAAAAGTCTTCTCTGTTTTCATAATGGCTGGAATTGAGGAATGTCGACACAGCCTCGGTGGTGTAGCGCTCAAAAGTAAAACAAAAATATGTATATAAACTGAAGAGCCAAAAAAACGCGTACAGGCATGCGTATGCAAATAAAAAGATATGGAACCAATCAGAGTACGGCGCTGCGGTCGGCAACGCCTATATAACACAAAAAGTGTCTGGCATAGTTGTTAGATCGGTTACTGCTGCTACAGTGGCAGGTTATCGAGATGTAAGTGAGTTTGAACGTGGTGTTATAGTCGGCGCACGAGAGATGGGACATAGCATCTCCGAGGTAGCGATGGAATTTGGATTTTCACGTACGACCATTTCACGAGTGTACCGTGAATATCGGGAATCCGGTAAAAAATTAAATCTACGACATCGCTGCGGCCGGAAATAGATCATGCAAGAACGGGACCGACGACGACTGACGAGAATCATTAAACGTGACAGGCGTGCAACCCTTCCGCAAATTGCTGCATATTTCAATGCTGGGCCATCAACAAGTGTCAGCGTGCGAACCATTCAACGAAACATCATCGATATAGGCTTTCGGAGCCGAAAACCCACTCGTGCACCCTTGATGACTGCACGACACAAAGCTTTACGCCTCGCCTGGGCCCGACAACACCGACATTGGACTGTTGAGGACTGGAAACACGTTGCCTGGTCTGACGAGTCTCGGTTCCAATTGCTTCGAGCTGATGGACGTGTACGGGTATGGAGACAACCTCATGAATCCATGGACCCTACATGTCAACAGGGGACTGTTCGAGCTGGTAGAGGCTCTGCGATGGTATGGGGCGTGTGCAGTTGGCGTGATATGGGACGCCTGATACGTCAAGATAAGACTCTGACAGATGACAGGTACGTAAGCATCCTGTCTGATCACCTGCACCCATTCATGTCCATAGTGCATTCCGACGGACTTGGACAATTTCAGCAGGACAATGCGACACCCCACACGTCCATAATTGCTACAAAGTGGTGGCTCCAGGAACACTCTTCTGACTTTAGACACTTCCGCTGGCCACCTACATCCCCAGACATGAACATTATTGAACATACCCGGGATGCCTTGCAACGTGCTGTTCAGAAGAGATCTCCACCCACTCTTACTCCTACGGATTTATGGACAGCCCTGCAGGATTCATGGTGTCAATTACCTCCAGCACTACTTCAGACCATTCCAAACGTCTGTTCCATGCCACGTCGTGTTGACTTCACAGTGGTGATCGGCTAAAGCTGGTTTTCTGCGGTTTTTTAGCTTCGAGGCGTAAATGCGAGCCCGTTCCCCATTTGAAAAAGTCGCAGAGAGTAGGCGGATTTACAACACGATACTGAAAAAAATGAAAATTCATGTCAATCATTTACATCTTTACTTCAGAAAATGAAAGCCAGATGGCAGCACGAACACGAAACAAGCACAACTCGATAACATAAATACGTTAGGTTCACAACACATACACGCACATTTCGGCATGTGCCCATCCGTTCGAAATTCCGTAGAGGAATGTGTACGAGTTGCATGTACGGTTTAGCAGTAGTGGTTTCTACCCGTCGCCGATGTCACACCTGTATAGTAGCTAGTGGTTGCTCATTTGAGCATTTGCTGTCAAGTTTTCTATAATAAACATTATTTATCCTTTGTTATTCATTTTTACTGTGTTCTCCATTTTCACCACGCTGACGTCCTCAAGTGGCTCGCCACTTGTTCCCTGACCGCACATTCTATGGTGAAAGTTGTTTGTTTGGGTGACCGTTCTATATTCCCCTTACAATCCTGGCCATCAGTTTCGTTACACCCTGTATATAGTTTACACAAACCTACATAATCGTGTGTACCAGTGTTCTTTAAATTTTTGGCAGCAGCAGACCGGTAAAACAGTTGAAAAATTTTGCGGACCGGCAGAAGTTAAATGCACGTGAGTTACAATTTCAAGACCGACAAAAGCAATTACTAGAAATATATATAAAAAGCTCAAAATTTCAAAAAAGACATATCAAATTTAGATTTTTCACTTGCAGCACCAACTGCTATAGCAGTGATGGTGGCAAAAGATTTTTTTAATATTCTAAAACATATTTTAACATTTTAATACTCTAAACATACCTTTTTTCTCATGTTCTCTTTGACTTCCATAGCTTGTTTCGCAAAACATATCGGAGGAACGGATGGTAAAATAATGCCTATTTTTGTTTTACCATCAGCAGAAGCATTTTTTGCTTTTGGGACAAGTTTGGGGGTGGGGGGTCCCTCTGATGAAGACCCTCCTCATAGTTCCATTTATTCTCTTTGTTTTCTCCTTTTGTATTTGTTTTGTACACACAAAACAAATACATACGTGTGTTTTACACACACACGCACGTATATACATTTGTATATATATATATAAGAATAGAGCTATATATATATATAATAATTCAATGAATGTAAAATTAATAACTAATTCAAGAAAATCTGAAAGTATATAACCGCATTATCGATTGGGAAAATTGTTTCAAGGACCAGTGGGAAATTCTTACGGACCGCTACTGGTCCATGGACAAGCGGTTGAAGAAGACTGGTCTTAACTGTTCAAAAGTAAAAAATAGATAAATGAAAAATTATCTATAAATAATTCATGTTATCTCAAATACTTCTTAGAAAAAATGTAGCCTTTCATCTAAAACAAAAAATTCCAAATATGAATAGTTAATAATCCTAAACCCACACAGAAGTTATATATTTTAAGTTATTTTTCTCCAAAAAACTTATTCCACCAGGAGTGCTTTCCTGATAGTCACCAAATTTAGAAGCAAAACACCAAGAACGTGTCTTGAATCATATATTCTCTCGGTCCTCCCTCTCTTGCAAAAAAACAGAAAAATTTATACTTTTTTTCTTAATATCGCGTAACTGATTCCAGGGAAATTTTTTTAGTTGAAATATAAAAGTCTCTACAGAGCATACTTTCCAGGAAAAACGCATAAAAAATAAAATTCCAGATTTTTTTCCCCTCTCTCCTGCTTTCTACTCTTTATGACGTCACGTTCCCAAGTCAGCTGCCATCATAAAAATCCTGTTATGTACGCGAAGGCAAACACAAAAAAGAAGAAAAATCTCAGAAAAGAGAGAAAATATCTGAGAAAGTAGTGGGTGATTCTAATTTAGGGAACCCAAAGAGAGTTGCATTATACTAGTTTAAGGAACTCTGAGTTGTGATGATCCGAGTTTAGGGTCACAGAATTCTGATCCGAGTTTAGATAGGTCGCCAGATTTGATAATTCTAGTTCAGCGTCGAAGAGTTAATGATTCTAGTATTGTAGTATAGGGACACAGAACTAATGATACTAGTATAGGGACACAGGACTAATGATACTAGTATAGGAACATAGAATTAATGATTCGAAGTTAGGAACCGAGAATTGATGATTCTAGTTTAGGGAACTCACGAGTTGATTCTTATATAGGTAACAGAACTCATGATTCGAGTTTATGATTACAGATTAGGGTCACAGAATTTATGATTACAGATTAGGGTCACAGAATTTATGATTACAGGTTAGGGTCACAGAATTTATGATTACAGATTAGGGTCACAGAATTTATGATTCTAGTTTAGGGAAACCCAGAATTGATTATTCTTATTTAGGAAACCAAGAATTGATTATTGTTATTTAGGGAACCAAGAATTGATTATTCTTATTTAGGGAACCAAGAATTGATTATTCTAATTTAGGGAACCTAGAATTGGTGATTCTAATTAAGGTAACCCAGATTATGCTTATTTAGGGAACCTAGAATTGTTGATTGTAGTGTAGGGGAACAGAACTAGTCCTAGTATTGTTGTATAGAGGGAACAGAACTGGTCCCAGAATTGTTGATTGTAGTATAGAAGGAACAGAACTGGTCCCAGAATTAATAATTGTAGTATAGAGGGAACAGAACTGGTCCCAGAATTGTTAATTGTAGTATAGGGGGAACAAAAATGGTCCCAGAATTGATGGTTCTAGTTTATGGCCTCAGTGCCCGAGTGGCATGGTGATAATGTTTTTATCACCATCGTTTTACCATCGTGAAGGTTGTTGTCAGGGTCCCGGGTTCGAACCCAAGGGAGGATATAGATAAGATATTTTCCCTAACGAACTCGAGGCGACCACCTATAGACAGCGCCTTCGCTTCCAGCCCATCTCACTAATGGCAGTACATTGAAATATAGCGATATGGCCAGAGTTGGTGTTTGTTGAAGTAGTTTAGGGCCTCAGAATTGATAATTTTATTTTAAGGCCCCCGAATGATGGTTGTTTTTTAGGGTCTTCTCCTCTTCCTCCTAACCAGATCATGGCCCGCCTCTCTGAGTCAAGGAAGAGATATCAGCAAGCAGGTTCGTTTAGGGTCCCGAATTGATTATAGTTTAGGCTAAATGCTGCTGACATCATAAAAGCATGCTATATATTTGAAGAAAAAGAAGAAAAATCTCAGAGAAAAGAGAAAACGTCTAAGAAACTGGTAGTCGATGTCTCAGACAAGAATGAGGAAAAAAAATGTCTCAAAAAAGAAAAATTACTTCAAGGAATCCGAAACTTTTAAAACAATATGTCGGAAAGCGCGGGCGGAAACAAAAATTCATTAATTACGTTAAGAGTTAAGTGGGCTAAAGTAATTAATTGAAAACAAAGGCGAATTAATGAACCGCTTTATATCATGGTTGTGTGATAACACCTCATAATCGTTCGTTCTCACTACTGGCAACTCGATTAAAGTTTTCCTTAAGGTCCCTTTTTACCTCTTCCAACACACACACACACACACGATTTATGCTTTTCAATGGAGTAAGAAAGAGGGAGTAATTTTCAGTAGCCGTCATGGAAAGGGTGGATTTCGCTTTTGCCTTGTTTTTGGAGCAGAAACAAAAAAAAAATTTGGTACGCAACGCGTGTGTGTGTGGTCGTGGAGCAAAACATATAGCGTGTTAAACGACCATAAATTAGTCTGGAGAAGAATTGGCTTTTATAACAACCGACTTAAGTTGAGAATATTGATGCCATAGTTTCACTTTAGATGTGCTGGAATGGTTTTTTTTCTCTCTGTCTCTCCCTTCCTTTGGTCCATGTGTCCAATTAATCTGTTTGTTTTTCTGCACTTCAACCGAGTCCTTTGTATCGCTCCGACAGATTAATGAGATTCGTTCTTTATTCAATTTTTAGAATAACGACGTCCATTCATTCCCAATGACTTGGAACAAAAATAAGTAAAATATCCAGTATCTTTTGGTGCTACCAATTTTTCACTTCATACATCGTCTTTCCATCGTATATCATACTGATTTCAGTCGGAATTTCCCCCCATTTTGTATGAGGCTGGAAACAATAAGAGCGTGGTAATGGATGAAGGTAATTGCATACCTACAGAAAAAAGCCGTTATCGAAATGACGTTCGTGAAAAACAATTTTTTTTGATCTAGGAATCATCAATGAGATGAGAGATTGGTTTTCTGAATTAAGTCAATTACAGACGCATAAATATCTTTTCCAGAAGGACTTGGAGGGTTATAGACTAGGGAGAAATATTCGACGTTGCGGCAAATTTGAGGAAAGGTTGGTCAAAAAAAATCAGTAGAATGGAATAAAGCTGGCAAAATTGAGAAGAGATCGCTTCGCATTCGCATTTCCAAGCTGAGAACCACAGAAAACCAAATACCGAAAGCTCTGAAATTATGTAGATGTAGTTATGAATCCACATAATACAAGGGAATCATAATTAAAGAAAATCATTCAAAACTGCCCACAGCCGAAACCAAATTTTTGTGGATGACTTTTCAATGGAATAATAATTTCTTTCAGGGGGGAACGAAGTTCCAAATGTCACCCCCAGAGGGCGTATTACTTTAAAAGTCTAATATACGTGTATTTTTTTTTTTCGACGCGACGCAGTTGCTGTTATGAAACCTAGAAACATTCGCGGATATCTTGTTTTCTATGTGTTTGTTACTCACAGTGACTTTACGTTTACGAGATCGCTCGGTTCGGGAAACAACTTTAATAACAAGTGAAATTGTTTTACCAAACCTCTGATTCCGCAGAAGCTGCTCTACGGAAATTTCGGGCTTTGAAGTGGATTCGCGCTGTCAATGTTGAAAACTTCCGAAAATTGAAAACGAAATTTGAAGAAACAGGATCGTTGTCTACTCGTCCTGGAAGAGGAGGAAAATCCGTTTCCGCAGAAATAGTATAGAAGGTGCGTTCTTCCAACATCTCAGATGGTGGCTGAAAATGATGGCCATCATATGGAACATGTTTTGATGAGATAAAAATTGTACCAGTAAAAAGTGTGGCTAAATGGTGATCCATTAATAAAATGCCCAAATGTGTAATATCTATTGGGGATATTTGGATTTTTTTTTTCGCAGAAAGAAATGTCCATTTCTTTATTAACGCGTCTCCCAAATGCTTCGACTCAAGAACACCAGTTTCGATTCATTAGGGATAATTCTAGGATATTGTGTCGCAGTGAGTTTTATTCCAACAGAATTGCAAATGCATGGAATAGCTATTTACCCTCTGATGTCGTGAATTCCTCGACGAGAGACAACCTCAAGGGGAAATATGATAGGATGTGTAAGAGTGATCGATAAGGAGCTATCCATATTTAAAGAATGACAACCATATTTATATATGGGCAGATACATATATTTTCTTGCTTTTTACTTTTGGGTAATGCCAATTTAGATGACAGCCATTAATTTGTCGATTTTTTTTTATTGGCATTTATCTAAACTATAATTTATTGGCTTTAATAAAATATTATTTATTTTAATACATTTTTATTTTCTCCTTTTGTTTCCAGCCACCTTGTTGAACAATGCGCCTGTTGTAGTTTCTAATTTTGTGTTTGCATTTGTGTGTCAAGTCATACCCAAAATTTCACAATTTTCTGATGACATTTTAGCTGTAGCCAGCTTTTTAATATTATGAATAACTTCTGCTTATTGATATGCACTTTTATTACAATTATTATTTATTTGATTATTGCAAACCATGCCAAAACCGATCAATTAATTTTTCAACATGTATTTCTTTCTCAGTTCCACCAAAGAGCTTGACCATTAGAGACATTAAAAATATAACTCTATCTGGAGTGATTGGTCCATTTAAAGAAGGATCTGATGTTAGCCTTATATGCGAAGCTATCGGAGGTGAGTACAACAAATATTCAGATTAAAATGATACCTACAAAGACTCCATACTATAGTTTCCCAACCTTTTTGCCCCCATCACCCCCTTCTTCAGAAATTTTTTCCCATCGCCCCCAACGCAATCCGACCCACAAGATCCTATGTTATACCAGTAGTTTCTACTGCCCCCCTTGAACGTTCCATCGCTCCTCAGGAGGTGTTAACGCCCACGTTGGGAATCACTGCTCTATATCCACGCACATCATTCTACAATAATTAGAAGTTGATTATTTTAGTCGTTATTATTATTTTTTATATCATTGCAGTATGTATACACTGATGCAAATGATGAGTAATGTTCAACGAGATTTCTCAAATTTTAGGACGACCAGCTCCATTTCTGTCGTGGTGGAAAGGTTCGACGTTGCTAGACGATTCCTACACGACGGTTGACAGAGGTGTGGTCAGGAACGAACTGAATCTTATAAACCTGCAGAGAGAGGATATGCTCACCGTGCTGACGTGTCAAGCTTCAAATACAAACTTAACCGTGCCCGTCTCCAGTTCCGTTACCATTGATCTCAGTCGTAAGTACGACAGGAAACATTTTAGCTTCAACGAGTCGCAGTGTTGGTATTAATTCGTTATAAAATATGAGTTGAATATATATTTTAATTGGTATTTTTAAACCTGGTTTTTCTAAAGCGCTTTTTTTTTTAACGTTATTACAACAGTCGCTCCAAAGGACGTCCGGATCAACACGTCCCCTATGTCTCTTCCCGAAGGGAAGACCATTGAAGTAACGTGTCAGGCGTTTGGCTCAAGACCGCCAGCAAGGATATCCTGGTGGGTTGGTCAAGAGAACTTGGACCATCTGGCAAAAGAGTCCATCTCTCAGGATGGCAACATCACAGTCAGTGTTCTGCAATTCCGTCCAACTAGCGAGGAACACGGGAAGCGTTTGATATGCCGTGCTCAAAACCCAGATCTCGCCAACAGTGCCTTTGATGACGACTGGCTTCTGGACATACTGTGTAAGAATTTTTTTTCTTCAAATTAAACTTAATTCAAGTAACATGTACACACACAGATATCAGTTTTATTCATCTTCCACCACGAAGGTTATAGTCAGGGTCCACTGGTTCGAACATAGAAAGCACGTGCTTTACCTGCCGAGCCTGGGGAAACCACAGATAGATGACGCCTTCATTTCCCACCCAACTTTAATGGTAGTAAATTGCCGTATTACGACATGACGGTGAGGATAGTAGAGTTGGTGTGCGGTAAAGTAGATATCACAATTTAATAGTACCGACGAGATTACATGATCTGACCAGGGTTAAAAGCAATCAAAGAATGAAAAATAATTTTTGAAATTTGAAACACGTTCTATATATGAATATTTGCCGTACAGAAGCTATAACTTCACGTTGTGCGAAAGAAAAACTGAGAATGTGCCAAAAAATATTAACGTCCCACACTTTAGAAGCTTATAGTATAGAGTGGCGTTTCTCCAGCACGATTCCTCTGAACCCTAGACTCGTTCAAGACATCAAAAGGAATTCAATAAAAACAGGTTATAGCAATGTCGCAGAGAGAAGTTATACTTACCAGGATACTCCCGGATAATGAAGGGACTAATCGATGAATATTTTCCAGAGGATTCCTTGAAGATGGTCATTTTCCAAGGGGTTTTTCCAACTTCGAGACATAAATGCAAGATGTTCTCCCCCGTAAAATGTCCCTCCGAAATGAGCAACAGACCCACAGTGGTGCAAATACTCAGTCATTATACTTTACTCACTAAATATAGATGAGTTCACTAAAATGCATGTGCAACACCAGATACACACTAAGACTGTTAGGTACATACGCACATTTCTGGCGCAACTCATTCGGTAGTAAATTTCCCATGGCTGAGTTGTGTTCGGTTTGAAAGAAAGAAAGAACTGTATGTATGAATTATCTATCGTGCAGAGTATATATCATATAGTACGATTTATTATGTCTACCAACGGCGCGACGCTTGGGTATTATGCATAATTCCTCGTAAAAGTGATAATTTTCTAGCGCTTATTAAATTTACCAACAATGCTTGGTTAACAAGCATAAACGCCGGTGAATGTGATAAACTTACGGAAATTTATCGACTTACCAAAATACTCGACGATTATGCACTATAACCGGATTATTATGTAAGAAAAAAAATCGGATTTCTATCTCTTTTACCTTAACATAGACGTGCCTCAAAATAACTCACGGTTCATCCAGGGCCATCTTAAGAGCATCATGCCCCCCTCCGGGCCAAGTGGTTTTTCTGAGGCCCTAAATTGTATAAATTGTATTGTAAATTGCATAAAATTTCAACCAGATCTCATTTTTGTGAGGTCTCTCTTCTTCTATGACCCCCGGGCTGTGCCCGGGTGGCCCATGCGTTTAAGACGGCACTGGGCTCATTCAACCCACCTTACTGCACTCCCTTTTTAAATGACTACGATAACAGCTTCAAACAGTAATCATCCAGAAAAAAAAACCACACACCTCACTTTATAAACTCATCATTTCAAAACACATTTGTTATCATCTTATCTGTAAATGTAATCGACACACACACACACAAAATTAAAAGTTACGTTAAAAGGTATTGCTTGCTAATAAAAGGGGCTGTATTCGGTTGATTTCACCGAGTCTTCATGAAAATTCGATCGGAAATATCCGGTGCTGAACGCCCAATAGGAGAAGGGAAAAGAAAAAAATATCTAAGGATATTCTGTCATATATCCACAAAAGAGCACTAAAACGAAAAGAAAGGTTGAATAGAAGGGATAACGCAAGATGATGCCTTGTTTCGTCTTATCTCCCGAGTGTATTGTGAGTAAAGTTTCACAAAAAAATTTTTTTCTTACGATGCATTTTGATCATGCATTGGTACAGCCCTCACGGTGTTTTTTTATTTGCATGTTCTTTAATGCCACGCATGTATATATATCAACATACGGGAAGTTGAAAAGAGTCCCGTCATATTTTTTTTTTACCTTTTAATCATCCTTAAAGCTTTCAGAAAGACCTCTTTTTTCATATTCTGCATCTAAGAATAGGGTGCGCCTATCATTCTTTCGTTATCTACTAAAGAAACGGGAGTAATATGCAAAAAAAAAAAAAAAAAAAAAACAGGAAAAAGAACCACCTCATTACTTATTATATATAGGCAGGGAAAAAATGGAAATATCACGATATGCTCAGAAACGCATTATCGTTCGTTTTATAAAAAATAAGGAATAGAATGCCTTAAATTGCTTGATATTATATACCTTTTCCGAATTTATTTTATTATCATTATTTCCTCTGTTACGTTATCAATCGCATTACCGTATGTCTTTCGTTATCGTGAGTACTGTTTTGAATATAACTTCGATTTTTTTTTCATAAGTAAATCATGTTTCTTTATTCTTGTGTGAAAGTTCTTACTGTATTTTGATTCGAAGCTGCCGCTATGAACGTTATATCTAATCTGAAATATTATCGAAATGTGCATTTCAGAGAAAGAAATTTAAATAGGTATATTCAAATTGTAGATTCTTCTACGATTGTATTCTGAATAAAGCTAATTTATGGATTATTACTGTAGCCCGGAAGTCCATTCATAATGTCATAAATGACTTTTTTCTGCCTATTTTCGAACTGTTTTTGTGAACATGCTTTTTTTTTCCTGTCGTCAATGCCTATTTCGACACTATTTTGTTGTTTGCATTTATGAATTTTTGAGGCCATATTCTGTAGAACTTAGATTAGAAGAGCATTGAGAACTTCAAGAAATAATTTCTTTTTTGAAATCTTCAACCATTAGTATTAATTATTATCAGAAAACATTCCTGCTCTTGGGCCCCATCTAAATGCAAATAGGCATAAGTGGCGGGGAAATAGGGAAATTAGTGTTATAGAAGTGCATAGAAGTAGCAACGATGCTTTCAGATAGCAATCAACATACCGTCGAATTTGCATTAAGAATACGAGTCCTAAACGAAATCAACGCATGTATAAGAAAAGCCGAAAGTCAATTAGATTTCTTCTAAATCGATCTGAAGAACAAACCTTCAAATTGGAAACAAACCTGTGAAGAAGGTTTATTTCTCCACATGCTTCTTGTCTTGCTTATGCGTATTACACAGCATTGTAGTTAAATATCTGACCGGTGACTGCCCTAATAGCCATTGGTTCACATCATAGCTACAACAGAACAAGGTGAAAGCTGACACCCTAAGAGCCATGTTATTTTAATTGTATTTTTCACACGATAGATACATAGACAGCAAACGATCATGGCAAGTTATTTGAGATATGGTAAAATAATCTTCAGATTGAGAGATCTTTTTTTTTTTCAAATCGATGCAGATCAACCGAATGCAAAACCTAAAATTTGAAAATTTCAAGAAAAATATGACGTTATTATGAAAATGTCTTTTGAATAATTCCATATGAAAACGTTTTAGTTTTGATATGATTATCCTGGCAATGCAGCTAGCACTATCTTGCATGTCAGCTAATTACATATTAAGTACTCGATTGAATCGAACTCTGAACCTAATGTTGACGGACCACAGACACTGTTCCTTCCGCATAATGATATCAAATTAACTTGGCTAATTTTGCAGTTATTTTAATCTATTAGTGAAACAGTAGATTGAAGGAGTGCAGCCAAGATTTTAAAGTTTTCGTACCATTAATATTCTAGCTTTCAGTTACTTTTCCATTCTCCCATTAATTATAAATGTCTTTTTTTAGTGTCTATTTTAAGCATTTGTAGTGCCCTTTTGCCTACCTATTTTGACCTAAACTTCTTTGTCTAATTACCATAAGTCAATTCCCGCACCATCTATCATACGGAAATGACAATCTTAAAATTCCAACTAAAATTGGAAGAGACCGAAAATGGATATGTTCCGGTAAAAAAGTCCGAGATCGGTAAAACCTAAGTTTTAACAAGACGAGTTCGTAAAATCCCGAAATATGCTGGTAAACGTTTTGATTTTGAAATCCAGAGATATGGTCAAGGTCAGAGGCCAACTTAGTATAGGCATACAATATTTACAGTTTTCCGTGTGAATCACAATCGCATTAAGTAGGAAAAAGTTTTAGAGTTAAGTTGAGCATTATTAACCATTATAATTTTTATCCACATTATCATATTCATATAGCAGTGAGGACATCACTAGTGACATTTTGCATCTGTAGCATCTTACTCATCGTATGGTGACTCTATCGTCATTTATTCATCTTACATGATGCCATCACATATAATCATCAACATATGATATCAATTAGTACTTGTGGTGATGACCGTTAATTCCCGGGGTAGAGATTTACTTCTAGACATAATACTAAAATTTTTCGGTATCTTATAAATGGTGTGAGAGGAGTCTTAAATTTTGTTAAAGTCTCATCTACGGCACCCCGAGATACGAGTGAAGGTTCGAGGAAAAGTTTTAGAAATTATGACATGAAGTGGGGGAACTTTAACATCGTCTGTGTGGAAGAAATTTTAGTTTCAGAGGATTTTATCGGTATAAGCGGGGTATGTGTGTGTCTCTCTCTCAGATTATCCGTTACCCGAATAAGTGAGGCCGACTGTACCTATGTTGATAGGTAGCAAGATCAAATTGGATGAGATAAATTACGATGTAAAACTTGCAGTGTTTTGCAACCCGTCTCAGAAAATATCGCCAAAGCGAGTAACGGACTTTAAAAAATTTAATTTGCACTCATAAGATCTTTTGTCCATCAGCAGTTCCGTCTCTAGAAGTTAGCAGCACCAATACAAATACGTGAAATTAATATAAATGCACACAGTTATGTTCTAAAATAATTAATTCCGTAACAGGTGTAATGACAGTAAATTGTTTTTATAGTGATAGAACGAGGCTGTGGACAGAGGTAAGGTGAAGTGTTTCACAATGAATTATATCCAGCCAATGACGATTTTTGTTTCTCAAAATATCATTCAAACAAGTATTATCCATATTATGCCATGTTGACTCATACATCTTCCTTTTGTCCATCCAGTTCCGCCTCAATTATCCCTAGCTCTAGGAGCTAGTCAGAAGTACGAACACATAAGAGAAGGTACAGATGTCTACTTCGACTGTAACATACAGGCCAATCCACCAGTTACCGAAGTCCAATGGAAATTCCAATCGGCGCCTTTGGAACATAGGCCAGCCTACGGCGTTATCGTCAGAAACCACTCACTACTGCTCACGAACGTCGGCAGGAGGCACAGAGGGAGCTACCAATGTCAAGCGGTCAATTCTCAGGGCGAAGGTAGAAGCGAGGAAGCTTTATTGAGGGTCCAATGTAAGTTATGATTTTGTGTTAATACTCTTTTCTCGAAAAGGGCACGTGCCCAGGATATAGAAAATTTTTTCCAAATTATTTACTTTCTTCATCTTGTTTAATCTTTGAATGGCAATTGTAAAATTGAACCCTGCGATGAATTTTGAAGTGAGCAAATGCCATTGCATATTCAAGAATCTAATTTGAATCACTTATAACATGACTTTATAACAATTCCTTAAAAAACAATAAGTGGGGCGAGAAATTTCATGTTGACAAGCCTGGGGCCGTCTTAAGAGCATCACAAGCCCTTGGACCAAATGATTTTTCTAAGGTCCTACTAGGCAAATTCTTGAAAATTTCAATCAGTTCTACATTTTGGGAGTCCCTCCCCGCATTTTCTCTTGAGGCCCACAGCCGTGCCCGGGTGGGAGAAATGCGTTGAGACGGAACCCAAATTTGGGGATTGGGGCACTATGCTCAGACCCTAAATTTGGGAACGGTCTCTGCATCTTTACTACTATTTCACCATACAACAACTCTGGCCATATCGCTATATTACAATTTACATCTTTACACCGAAGCTTTACTCGACCTACCCACTCTTTAGGTAGAGGTATGCGTCAATTATCTGGCTGTTGGATATGGGAGTCCAACTAAATAGACTCAAGAAACCACATTCGCACTTTATTCCGGGTAATTGAGTGGCAAAGCATTAAGGATTGGTAGAATACACCTAAACAAGCAATTTTCGACGAACAATGCATGGTCTCAACGCAACAGATGAACAACGCCACTAAACGTCGCTGTCATTAAACGCATCATAAGCTGCGTCATAAAGCGCTGGTTTTTATCGTCAGTGCAATTGCGGATTGCAGAAAGGATGACCGGTTTCACGAATCAGGAACATGCAGACATGAAGTTCATGTATTGTCTAGCCGGTGAGAATGCTCTGGAGACCCAGAGACTGAACGGACAGAGTATTTTCCGACAAGACGCGTGCTGGGTCGAAAAACTTTTATTGCTGTGTTGTCTGTACTAAAGAAGCTTCACAATCCCGAATGAACACCAGAGCTCTGCCACGGGACTTATCCTGTTGCCGAAATCTGTTGTGTAGCCCAAGCTCGTAAAGTTCTGCATGCCTCCGATTGCAGAAACCGGTGCAATCGTTCAAAGGTTTCCTCGATCTGGTACGAGTCTCGTCGTAAAACACTGCCCACGGACAGTCTTCGGACTTCCAGAGCATTCCCGTCAGCAGCGTCATACATAAAATGCATGTCCGTGTCTTCCTGATCCCTAAAGCAAACCATCCCATCGGTAATACATGATATAAATGATGATAAGTGGCGAAAATAGCGTTTGACTTTCTTCGTTCAGTGACAGCGCCGTCTAGCGGTTCACCTCTTACATTTTGGAAATGCATTGTATGGAAAGAGCAAATAAACCTTCGGCCAATAATACCAACCAAAGTAGGCAAATTTACATGAAAAAATACCAAATTCCAAGTGCATTTCAGCACACTATGGCGCGCGTTTAGAAGAAAAATATAACCACTGTATCATGCTGAAAACAAATCCCACTTGAGTTGCTTGCAAAAGCTCAACTCTTGGTAGCTCAGCGGAAGAGCAATTGGTCAGATGAATCAAATGGCTTCATTTCGCAAGCAAACAATCGGAACGTTGCATTAGACTTAAATGCAAGTTTGCAGCTTCCTCATGACCGTGACGTTTGACTCGTAGACATATTTTAAGATTTCGTAACCAACTCAAGTGGGATCCCTGGTCACAGTGTGTCGAAATACATTAGGGATTTTGAATTTTTCTGTGCATGTCTCGTTGGTGATTTTTGAAGCATGCAATTTATGATGAAAACCGTTTTTTTAGATGTGTTCTATCGCTCCGTTTTGCTCATGAGTTCTGAATCACCCTGCATTCATTGACTATGTAAATGTTCTCAATCAATTGGCAAGCAAATCGCAATTGGTAGGATTTCAGAATGTGCTATGTACATGTTATGATAAATGTGACAAATATGCATAATTACCGGTTATTAGGCATATTTACCAACCGTTTTGGTAAGTCTTATTTCCCAAATTTATGGCATTTACCGGAGATTATGCATGGTATCCAAGCGTCTTTGGTAAATTTGGAAAAATTTCACTGAATTACTAATCATTTTACCGGTGATTATGCATAATAACCAAGCGCAGTTGGTAACTATTATAAACACTTAAAATTTATCGCTTTATCTGTAATTATGTATAACCCCTTATGTGCCCTAGTGTAACTGGTACATTTGATAAACATGAAAAAAAATCCGAATGAGTCGCATGTGTGATGAATATCGTTCGGACCCCGATGTAATGAAGTGTGATCGTTTACGATCGCACACCTATGTAACGGTGCATTTATGAATTGTCATGTATAGTATACATCATATAGTACGATTTATCATGTTTGTCAACGACGCGAGGGTTAGGTATTATGCATCAAAAGGATTAATTTAGAAAAAATAATCGAATTTACCTACGAGACGCTTGGGTACTATGCATAATCACCACTAAAAGTGATTAATTTAGGGAAATTCATCAAATTCACCAAAGACGCTTGGGTACTATGCATAATCGCCGGCAAATGTAATAAATTTAAAGGAAATTTATCAAACTTAAAAAAAAGGTTTGCCAAGTATGCTTAATAACCGGTTATCATCTAAAACAACCGCATTTATCACATCTACCGTAACATATACAGGTCATGCTGAATGACCGAACACCAGGGATATGCAACCGGGACTTATCCCGTCCCAAGAAATACGCGTCATGCTGTATACGGGTACACACATTGTAGAATCTAATACTCGCTTCAACAATCTTTGGCTTGAATTTGAATATTAAAAATGAAGTTGTGTGACAGAAACCAGAAAAAAAAAAATTTTCATTACATTCTGGAAATATCAACATTGTCATGGCACCAGCTGTGGTCTCAGCTTGCTACTTTTGTGATTTCGTCTCGCTCGCGTTCCGTATAAATATACGGCGTACCTATACCCGGAGTATATACTTCTCTTGTTGTGTTCCGTATATATACATTTCACTTTGCCGCTCTTCCTTTTGCTTGCTTTTTCGTATTTTAAAGTGACATGTCTCAGTGTGTCTGTCCTTTTCTCATTTTGTCCCGTATTTTTATTCCTTTTTCTCCACCCCACCTTCAGTTTCGTTTCGTATACGCGGTACTGAATTTGTGACTTACCTCCGGGTAGTAGTCTGAGAGGAAAGAGGAAAGTCCTCCAGTCATATGAGACTCGGAAAGCTTTGTATATAGGGCGTATCCGTCAACTCAGAATGGTAACAAGAATAGAGCAGGTGTTCAATTCATGGGGCTGAGTCCAAATAACTTTCACTTTTATTTTGTGCAAAAAAACTAAAAAAAAATCCACATACCAAGCAAATACTTGTATGATATTCTATTGTATGTGTTGCAGATATATCTATTATTAGTGTCGAGTGATGTCCGTTTTTTTTCCCCAAAATATCTCTGTAAGGTCTCTTGCAATCATTGCAATATTTATGAAAAACATCTTTTGTTGCATTGAATGCCAAGCCACAAGAATGTTGATACTTTTGATTATATTTAAGAAAAGAAATTCCTGAAGGATAGCGTCGAAGCTGCTGCAGTTACTATTTGAGTAAATACACGAATCTACAAAAAAAAACCTTTTGAAAGCTTTTGTAGTTTTGATAACTGATTTTTATATTATTTTCGGTGCGGATTCAAAAAATGGAATCCATTTTTCTTCTATAACGTAAGGTTTCTTTACGAAACGGTTTCATATTTTGGGGAAAATAACTCAAAAATCCAAATATTTTCGACTTTTTTATTTTATCACCTCATAAATATATTCTTCACATTTATATCCCAGCTCTGTCATTGTAATGGTAGGCCCTAAAGTCAATGAAATATGTTCGACAATGGTTTACTATATTTATTCCTAACGCACAGTTTCATTGTGGTTTGTACTGCTTATGGTATCGCCATTGAAATTTGATGTTCCCTTCATCTCAAGAAGTAGATCCCATCTGAAAAAAAACCCAATGTCTGATTCCGAATCAGCGCCCCAATATCACCTTAAAATCACTGAATTGCAATTGGTAATGATTTACTGTATTTGTTTATAGCCCACAGTTTCAATGTGATTCATATGTTGTTTATGGTATTACAGTGGAACCTCTCGTAACGGATACTCCCCATTAGGTGACACCTCTCGTTAACGGGCACTTTTTTGATGCTCGGTCCCGTTAAACAGGGCTTTAATATATTTCCCCTCCCCGTAGCAGACACTCTCGATAGCGGACAGTAAAATCAGGCAAATATTCCAATTTTTTCCCCCTAAAACTCTAATTCATTCATTTTTGTTCATAAATCGAGAATTCATCATATATTTATCGATTTATCATATCATATAACACGGTGGTTTATATATAATCCCAAGTTTGTATTCGTAAGTATGATAATCTTTCAGTTAATTGCTTGATCAATTATGACCCGTGATGCTGATTGCAAATGTTAATGGTGGTTTTGTTTGCACGTGTTGATACGCGTGAAGAAAGCCAACATTATAAGACGTATTAACGGTTTTTATAGCCATAGACCTAAGATCAACATAAGATTAGTGTTATCTTATACGTATGTTTCTATCTTTGCACTTGCACACAAATTTTAATTTAATTCAATATTTATAGCAAAATACGTGTAGTGCAAATATCACGTAAGTGCAAATATCATGTATCACGGGTAAAAATAATTAATT
Organism: Pholcus phalangioides; assembly: GCF_987345545.1. Taxonomy (NCBI): domain Eukaryota; kingdom Metazoa; phylum Arthropoda; class Arachnida; order Araneae; family Pholcidae; genus Pholcus; species Pholcus phalangioides. The sequence goes on along the minus strand of NW_028301628.1, from coordinate 3,266,326 downwards.
GGTTTAATAAGGAAAAGTCGTAAATGTTTCTGTATTTATCAGACTTTTCAACTTCAATTGGGAATTATTTATGATCGCCCGTAAAAATTGTAAATGTAGTGAATCACTTTCCTTATCGAGACGGTTTGTGATTATGCATAATCACTGGTGTATCACTTTTGCATTAACATATATTTTTAACACTAAAATGCATAGAAACCCCGATTACGACCGAAGCCAAACGTCGCATAAATGTGAAATTCGTATAAACGAGGTTTCACTGCATATCGTACCTCCCCAATAGCGGGCACTCCCCGTTAGCGGAAGAAATGCTTGGTCTCTCCCATGGGTGTCCGTTGTCGAGAGAATCTACTGTACTATCAAAATTTAATTTTCATTTTATATCAAGAACTGCAGGTGATGGAATTTTTAAATATTTTTCCAGTAATTGGCACCCAAAAAACCATAAAGAACATTAATTATTTTTGAGACCTTTCTCATCACCGACCTGTGATGTTTTTAATTTTTAAGCTGGGTTAATTATGCACTATAAAATTTTGATAAAATATATTTTACAAAATTAAAAAAAAAAAATCAAAAAGCCTGTTCGCTACATTCGCTCGAATGCAACCGGTACGCTTATTGATTTCATTTTTAAAGTTTTATAAACGAACTTTTATCAAAATTTTATAGAGTAATTCCGGCCTAAGCCTGGCATTACACTATAAAAGTTTCATAAAATTTCATTTATAAAACTCGAAAAATTCAACCAATAACGCTATCAGTTGCATTTTCTCGAATGTAACCGATAATCGTATCGGTTAAATTATTCAAGTTTTATAAAAGTTTTGTAAAATCTCATTGATAAAACTTGAAAAATTTAACCATTAAGATTACCGGTTGAATTTGCTCGAATAAAACCGATGCGCTTATTGGTTGAATTTTTCCTGTTTTATAAAATAACTTTTATCATTAAGTTTATTGTGTAATCCCGGCCTTGGTGTCATAATGTGTGATATTTGTATGTGGTGATGTTTCGGATAACTTGCCAGGCACGACGTAGCAGTAATAATTTATAAAGAACTTTTTAACGGTTTTTATTCCGTAAGTTTCGATCACTTGTTTTGTTTTTTACGAACAATTTTATTTGGGTTTTATATATATATATATTTGCATTTTTATTTCAATATATTTGATTCTTCAATTAAGATACATTTCATTTTGGAAAAAAAATGATAAAATTCGTTTTGCAATTTCAGTGAATATTTAATTATAGAGTTTTGACGAATCTTATTCAGTATTTTTACGAATTTAATTTGGTTTATATTTAAACGGATTTAATTTCAGACAGTTTGATAAGTTCACTTTTGGTAGCTTATTTCGAAAATTATATTTTATATATCTTTATTTAATTTACTAATGCAATTTTCACTCAATTTCTTTCGGCAATTTGCAGTGAATTTATTTTTAAAATTCTCACTGAATTAGTTTTCGTATTTTCATTGACTTTATTCTTTGAATTTTCGGTAGACACATTAAGATTTTAATTTTATTTCGATGAAAATTTTTGTATTATATATATTCAAATGCATTCGATTTTGAAGTTTTTAATGCATTTAGATCATTCGAAAAAAATTCATTTTGGTCATTCAAATAAATTTATTTTAAAAATGTAAAGAAATTTATTTCCAAATTTCCATAAACACAATCTCGGAATTCTAGCGTTTCAAGTTCAGAATTCAATAAATTAAATTTCAGAATTCAATAAATTAAATTTCAGAATTCAATAAATTAAATTTCAGAATTCGATAAATTAAATTTCAGAATTCAATAAATTCAATTTCGGAATTCAATAAATTCAATTTTTGCAGAATTCAATAAATTCAATTTCAGAATTAAATTCAATTTCAGAATTAAATTCAATTTCAGAATTAAATTAGTTCAATTTTAAAAATTTAAATAAATTTACATTTGAGCATTTGAATAAATTTAATTTTTAAAGATTTAACTTAACTTAATTTTTCCTCATTTATTTTCTAGTTTCCCCTGCATGTACACAAGGTCAGAAAACCGCTTACGGTGTTGCCAAACATGAAGAAGTCAACGTAAGTTGCGAGGTGGATGCAGATCCCAGCGAAGTCATTTTCAAATGGATTTTCAATAACACTGCTGAAACGTTGGATGTGGTCACTTTCGTAAGTCTGGAGACTCGAAGCATAGCAACATACATTCCCAGAACTCGGATGGATTACGGTACATTAAGTTGCTGGGCGAGGAACAGCATCGGAGTCCAAAGAGAACCGTGTATATTTAACATTATGCCAACTGGTAAGTAGGCAAATCCATTTCACTTTCCAAATCCGAATCAACATGAGTACGGATTTTCGGATTACCTATAACATAAGTACTTATTCGCATAGAACAGAAGGATATTTGATGTCCGATCAGACAATGTGTATTCAGAATCTGAGATGTTGCACTACATGGACCGGATCTGTGATGTAACTTTGATTAGTATAAATTTCCGAAAATATCGCTCTGCAATGAAGGTTTTATCAGTTGCAATGACAAAATATGACGGGCTGCAATGAAGCTTTTATTACTTCTAATTGCAGAATACGACGGGGTGCAATTAAGCATTGAATGTCAAACATGTTGAGGGTATCAAAGACGCTTTCATCACCTTGAATTATGGAATAAGCAGAGCTGTAATGACTTTTTAATCTGCATTCATTGCAAATTATAAGGTGCTGCAATGAAGATTTGATCAACTTCAGTTGCGAAGCAATGGCGCTTCTGTCAAACTTTAATAGGTTTCAATTACGAAATACGTCAGGTTGCACTGAAGCTTCGATCATTTTGGAAAGGCATATAGATAGGGGGAGGGGGGAGCTGCACTGCATTTTTAATCTGCATTGATTATGGATCATAGGGTGCTGCGCGCGCAATGAAGATTTGATCAGCTTCATTTGTGAATTACACGGTGCTGTAATGAAGTTTCTATCAGATGCGAAACATGGGTTTTAAAAGCTTTGATAGGCTTCAATTGCAAGATAGGTAAGGCTGTAATGAAGATACTGAATATGTGTATTATAGATTTTTTATATTATTTAATATTCAGTTGCAGATGACTGGCAGCTTCAATGAGGTTTATTTTCCCATCTTTTGTGAATTACACAGTGCTGCAGTGAAGCTTCTATCAGCTTCTATTATGAATTAAATTATACGGTGCTTCAATGAAGCTTTGACTAGCTTCAGTTTCGCAGTGTGGGATGTCCATGAAATTCTTATCAGCTTCAGTTATGAAATACGCCAAGTTGCAATGCTTTGATTAGCTTCAATCAGAAGCATAAGTGTGCGGGGGTGGGGGGGGCATAGAGACGCGTTGTGAGGTTGATCTTGCCTTCGCCCATACCTGCATTCGCGAAGCATTAGGTCTCCGATGAAGCTTTTATCAGCTCTAGTTGCTGAACATTACGGGACGCAATGAAGCTTCGATTAGCTTCAATTGCAAAATATATATTCAAGTGTGAGGAAATTAATTTTTCTCTTGAGAGAAAACGGAAAACAAACCTTCAAATTAGTAAAAGAAGAAAATTAAAATTATCAATAAGAAAAGACATTCGCATAAGTTTTATCTCCAAAATATGTACTTTCAGGTCCACCAGATCCCTTGAAGAACTGCACTGTGGTGAACATTTCTGCCGATACCATAGTCGCAAACTGCTCCCCGGGTGAAGACGATGGTGGTATAAGGCCACATTTCCACATGGAAGTTTATGGCCTTCTCGATCAGCGAATGTATCTTAACTTCAGCGTATTTGACGAATGGCCTTCTTTTGTTGCCAAGGGTCTCCCACCATCCACTTCGTATAACCTGATGATGTACGCTGCGAATTCTAAAGGTCGCAGCACTGTCGAAACTCTTGTTGCCAGCACCCTGTTCGCAGCAGAGAGACGCACAGGTCAGTTTGGTGAGAAATCGAGCATGTACACGCTGTCTTCTTTTCTTCTCCTCTTCATCATCATGTCTCTTGTGTTCTGACATCACATATTCAGCTTCAGCTTTGCGGCTAAACTACTCTAATGTGCTTTGACTTTGTGCTCATTGATTACCATCCAGTGGGTATTCTTAATAAAATACGCATGCTCACATCTGATAACCAACTGCTGTCTCTAATAACTGCTGCAAACAGTGACATTTCGTTTTCCTCTGTCTATCTTTCAATTCTCTGACCTTTTTCATGCACAATCCTGATATAGGGTTGTTTCGGAATATTTCTGAAATCACAGTTAGTGATATTTTCTTCATTGTTCTGATGAAATCTTAATTTTTTTTTAAAAATCGCATTCATTTCTCTTGCTCTTAATGCAATTCGATGAAGGCTGTCTGAACTAGCTAAATTTTGATGCTGCAACTCATTCGCATACTATGTTATTTCCTCCTATATGCACCTTTTCCTGTAAATCGGAAATTAATTTCTTTATATTTTTTGTTTTCGTAGAAGAAGAGCAACCTCTGGCTATCAGCGCAGTTTTGGCGGTTCTCATGGGACTAGTCGGTGCCCTAGTCCTCTTAGCAATTGTCATCATTTTCATCATGAAATCCAGGAGTTCCAGGAATGATAGAGGTAAGAGATATGCTTTTAATAATTTCATTTCTCCTAGAATTTTTTTCCCATTTTTTTAATCATCCTATCTCCAACATATATATTATATTGCAAACGTGTCATAAAACTCAATCGAAGAAAAAAAATATATATATAAATCAATTGGTGTTGTTGCTATTACCTCAGTGAAAATTGAATGGTCTTGAATGACACCTTCAATCCAAACCATTTCTTGAGGAGAATGCCAATTTTTTCCATTCCTTTTATGATTTTTCATGAGCGTACTTCGCTTTTTGAGACTGAACTCAATAAAATAATGGTGGTAAGAGAAAACTTGAGATTCATTTCAAATGGCAACTGAAATCTCAGAAGAAATAGTTCGACGCTTAGAATTCCGATCGTATCGTCTAGTACAAGTGCCATTCATTGAGGACAGTTAAACATTCATACGTTGCAGTTAAAGCCCGAAGTCTAGTAAAACCTAGTTTTTACCGGTAAGACCTAGGTTCTACCAAGGCGAGTTGGTGAAAGCCCGAAATACGCTTCCAAACGTTTTCATTTCGGACTTTTATCAAGTCAAAGCCCGGTTTTTAATGAAGCGATTTACCATCATGAACTTATTTCCTAAATCGTATTAATTAATTAATAATTAATTTTTGATAATTACAATTATTTAATAATTAACTTTGAATTGATAAACCACCACCTAGGGAATTCCCGAATTTCGGGCATTGGCCGAGTCAACTGGGCCGGCCAGTTCGCGAAGTGGCCAACTTCGGGCTTCGGCAGAAACATATATACAAGAAAGATTAATATTCATACCAGCTCGCATATTAGAGTACCAACTACTCCTCAGTTTTAAGACACGACTCTCGAAAATGTTGTTACAAGACTTAATCTCCACTGGAAACGAATTCATAGCACGTTCAGCTCATACGCGTATGAATATCTTAAGAAGTTGAGGAAGTCGCGAATGGACAAAGTCTCCCTCCGTCTCTTCATCATCTAATTACCTTTGACATTTCTACACAAACACCACATACACACACATCCGAAGATATTTTGCTGTCAGAAAGGTTTCTCCCCCTGAATCCGATTGAGTTAATGACATTCAGTGTTCCTTCAATTAATTAACTTGCCTCTCTAGGTATAGACGCTCTCAAACCTCTCTTGACGGTCCTCCTTGTCTTTCTCTCTTCGAAGATACTCCTCAAATGACTACGCTTCGGACAATTCGACAGTAATTAACCGACCAATTTCTGAATATTCATCAAGATATACAAATATCAAATATTCTGATGAAACATTCATTTTACATTCGCACAGATTTTCCGACGAACTTAATCTGCATTCGTATAATTGAATGAGGATACGAGTGATATGAAGGGTTTATTATCCATAGCATTAACCTTGACCATGCTTTTCATATGGAAATCGCCTCAGGCAATGTAAAGTTGCATTGATTTCTGAAATGTGCTCTATTCCAGTGTTCTTCAACCGCTAGTCCGCGGACTGGTGCCGGTCAGTGGGAATTTCGCCGAATTCTTGAAACAACTACATTATTTTAGCAAACTACATTATTGAAAAGTGTTAAAGTTTCTACTCACATGAAGCAAAATTGTTCTTGCAAAAACCAAACAGAGAAGATTTGAATGGAATTTGTTGCAGTGTTTTCATCTCAGAAGCAACAGTGCTGACTTCACGTGTGTATATAATTTTTCAAACCCAAAAACAATGGATGTCCAACTACTAAAAAGTGGAACCGTGAATCTTAATTCGTATACCGAGGAGCATAGATGGCCCTATAGGAACTCATACTCCTTTCCATAATCATTCCGATAGTTAATTACAGTGGTGCATTGTAGCCGTGGTTAGTATAAAAAAGACAGGAATGATGATAGAGAGACATCTAACACCAACTAATGATGGCAAAATTTACGAAGAAATGAGAATTCTGGCTCATATCTAACCCGGCAGTTACCAAACACACCTCCTCGGGAACTAAATTAAAACATTTGATAATAAAAATACAGATGCTAATGCTATAAGAATGCAAAGCTAATGTCAGAAGGGAAAATGAAAAACTATGTGCTTAAAACATTGATGAATTAGTTCGAATACACATAAATATCGATTGACACATGGTAAACTTTGTGATGGGGTACCCTACTACTTCGCCAAACAACAACTCTGGCAATATCTCTATATTGCAATTCACCCCTCTCCTTCTATGTCTACATTTTTTTTTTCGATTTATCGAGGTTATATCAAAAATTGTATTTTTCTTGGGGCAGTAGTTTTGACGCCCTGCCCCTTTCTATTTTCGTTTGCTCCCCATCTCTGCCCATACGCCCAGGTAACATTTTATTTATTTTATTTTTCAATCTATTCATCTGGATTCGAGACTATATTATGCATGTACATTTTTTGTGTTAAAACCTTATGCATTTGTTTCTGTCTTGTGTGTGTACCTCGAATAATTTAATCACTAATATTTGTACTAATACATATTTTTACATCTACTGGTGTACTGATATGCCCCGATTGTGCAAATCATTAAAGGTTCAGTTCAGTTCTATATTGTAATCCACTGTTATTAATGAGTTGGATTGGAAATGAAGGCGCTATCTACCGGTTGTCGCTTGAAGCTCGTTAGGAAACCCTGGCGCGTTAGGAAATCCTGGCTCGTTTAGGAAACCCTGGCTCGTATAGGAAATGTGGGAACCCTGCTGCCACCTATTAAATAAGAGCAAAACTATTTCGCATAAATTGACTTTTGTTTCATACCGGTGTGCAGCTTGAAAATAAATGGTACATTGCATATATATTAATATAATAGCATATATCGTTTATTGTTACTGTATTTCTGTGTTTAACGCAAAATTATTTGCTATTCGCAGCAGTGAAACCTGAAAGAAAAATATGGATAAGACTTAGAATTTCTGCTACACGAAGTAACAAACGTCACGTCATAATACAGTGAAATCGCTCTTAACGGACACTCCTCAGATGCAGTCACAACCTCTTTTACTGCCAAATTATGATTCCCCCCGTATAATAAAAGTATGCGTTTCAAACTACTTGATTAACGTTCACTTCTCTTTTACGGACGAATATTTTTGTCCCACCGGGCCCGCAAAAGAGAGGTTTTACTACATACAAATGTTACTTTTGAGGATAGACAAGAATACAACAGTTACTTTATTTGTCGCGATGACTTCTCGTAGTTAATGAATGTATCACGTTGAATTAACAAAAGCGTGTCTTATCTTAGTCGTTGTATACAAATATAAATAACAATGAAGAATTAGCAAGAGACAAGGTGAAATAAAAGAAGCTTTTTACAGTCACGTAAGCTGCAGGAAAAACACTTGAAGTTCTCTAACAACGTATCCCACTCCAGAAGCCCTTAAAAAGGCACTCTTTTCACTTACTTAAAGCCGAACTCGTTTTCTTTCTTTAGTCGATCTGCGAAACAGTGTTTTGTCTGTGACTGTGTTTTGACCATAACACAAGACAAAAATAAAATAAAAGACGAATCGCTTGGGAAGACTGCAAATAGTATCCTGTAATTTCCCATGGGGTGGTCCTTTTCCCCCTAGTTTCACTTTCATTCTTTTTCAAGGAAACGTGAGCCTTCGTCTCTAACACCACGGAAAATAGCGATACAATCGAATTAAAGTTTACCGGTTGCTGTTGCAGGCACTAAAAAGATTTTTATTTGGGACGCGATGTCTATACCCCTTAACTACCTCAAGAAGAATATTGACAAGATATTTTTTTGTTTTTTTTTAAACCTTATTTGAGCTTTTGCTGTTTCTTTTATCGAAAGAGCGATGGACTCTCGGCTTTATCGGTATTATTTGCCAAACTTTACTACTGCAACAACTACTATCTCTTGACATCTTCACACTGATTTTGGCAATCTTCTCTAACTCGATATATTTTTTTCTAGATGGACGACATCAAGAACAAAGTTTACGAGACATATGAAACATACAACAAAATAACATATATATATTTATTTATTTATTTCAGAAGATTCATCTACAAAATTGGATTGGAAAGAAAATTGGGAATTTTATATATGACGAACTAATAATTTCTTTTCGTTTATTATATACAATAATAGTCCACGTAAAATTCTCTGGAGTTATACAATATATTATACGTGAAAAACATTTTCAAACTGGAACTTTTTCTTCCACCTACCAAACAAAACTGTTATAATTCTTCGATTAAAATTTTTTGCCAGTTAATCAAAATGTTTTATCGATTAATCGACTGCCCGCTTGAAGAAATTTAACATGCTGAATACGTTTGTAATATCCTCAAATTTCTTCACATAGATCTGGACGCTTTTTTGAAATTGTTTTTTTAGGTTAGTCACTGAGTTTGAAACTACTTTCATGGCATGGAAAAATAATCCAATATTATGTGGTGGTCGGTATATTTGCCGCTGTGGTGGTCGAGTGGTTATAGTGCCGGACTCGTGATGCGAGAATCCGGGTTCGAACCCCACAGTGGTGGTCGGCTGAAGTTGGTTTTCTGTGGTTTCCAACTTCAAGGCGCAAATGCGAGCCGATCTCCCCGTTAAAAAGTCTCGCCACAGAGAGCAACAGTCCTACAACGATAAATCATTCAACCATAACACTTCACTCATAGTTAGTAAAACTGGGGGCAGATGACAGCACTACACATAACAAGCATTACACAGAAACAACTTTACGTCAGGTTGCACTACACGTACACACACATTCCCGCATGTACCGATTCGTTGGGGGGTTCCGCGGGGGGGGTGCATGTGTGGTGTAGCAGTAGTAGGGTAGGGGCTCGGGTATCCATGATGTTCTTAAGTCAGCCACCTCGTTGGGCAATTTGCCTGTTGTGGCGTTGTATTTGTATTTGTATTTATGTGATATCAACTATTATTTTAAAAGAAATGATATCAATTATAGAATTTGCTACGAAATTTTAACAATTGCTATGAATACTCACGAACTGTAGCCGTTCTCAACTTTCTGTGATTGTAATCAAAACAATTACATACACAGACAGACAGACAGACAGAATTTAATTTTTCTCATCACTGCCCAGCAAGAGGGGACTGCCCTTGCTGGCAATGAAGGGTGTTATAGACAAGTTTGTGTGCATGTGAAGTGCTTGTAGTTAATAGAAAGAAAAAAACACAAACATACTGTCCGGTAAATGATACCATCAGAATACTAGAATACACAAAGATCAGCCGTGTACACCTCATCAAAATGTCACTCTATGAAATAGAGTTGATCAGTAAAGAAGTAATAAGGAAAAACAAGTGTGTTAGCCGAGATTACACTAATTGGTACAATGCAAGATCAACCATGTACATTTAACCTTTGACCTTTGAAGACCGGATACACCCCGCTTCCCATCTCAGAGAGATATCGAAGCGTTCCCGAAGGATGGGTGTATCCGGAAAGTTTTATTAAAAACAACGTACATGACCACCTCAGACGAAGGCAGCAAAATAAAATAATTTACATAAAAATTGATCGCCAACTTCTGAAGTCATATAACAAATAAATAAAATCTAAACAATCAACGCCAATGGGCAATCAAAATTATAAACGGGATTATAAGATGCTTGTGTATAGCCGTCCATCCCATAAGAATCCAGTAATCGTCAATTGATCGAATGATTGCCGATAATCTTGGTATATAAAATTTCGAATCACTGTGAATTAGTCGCAGATCATCATCGTCTAAGCCGCCAGTCGTTACCGGAATCGTCACCGGGTGAACTGAGATCAGCACAATTCACTATATAGCCGAGTAAATCACACTTAATTCGTCCTTGCCATCGATGACTTGATTCGTCTCCTTGCAGGTGAACTTGCTTCTGTTTTCCATTTATCGGTTACTTTTGTTGCCGCCGACGTGGTCGAAGATCATATTTCCTCTTAAGATCAATCGCTAGGGCTCTTGCCGGTTTGAACTCGTCATCGCTCCCACCGCTCAGACGCGCACTTCCAGTCTTCTTAGTATGTATGCGATGTAAGTTGCTATCGAGGAACAATATAATCCACCGCACCCGAGCAAGGCCCATAGGGCTCTTCAAAACTCTTTTTTTGAAACACAGTCGACCGTTTTCGGGAATAGCACCAAAATGAAATTTTTTTGTATATGGGCAAGATGTCAGGTAATGCCATAAAGATCCAATCTCACCACACGCACACATGGCGTTGTCCGACTTCTTGGAACGTTCTAGATACGTCGGTAATGGGCCGTGCTCAGTTATCATGATCACTTTCTCTCTAGACCAAATGGAACTATTCCAACGGACGTGTTTCTGTATCTTATAGGCATCTTTATGTGCATTCTTGTCCCATAGCTGTTGCCACTTTTGTAACAGGTCACTTTTTAGCACGTGTTTGATGTGACTGCGTGGTAGCAAGAGTTGTTCTTCCCTTGGGAGATTAAGAGCATCTTTGGCCAATCTGTCCGCAATTTCATTCCCCGCTATTCCTGCATGGCCTTTGACCCATTTGATACTGATAGACGGATGGTCGTATAAATGCTTGCGTATTCGCCGAGTATTTTCATGTGGAGTGCGCTGATCACGAATCGCATTAATACTAGACGCGCTGTCAGTATATATCGTCGTCTGCTGATTTTGCTTAATCGCCCATTCTACTGCAGCTAGTATGGCCAGAACCTCCGCCTGAAAGATACTGTTCCCTTGACGCAACCGTCGACTCCAAGCCTCTTCAACAGATCCTTCTGCATTCATAACTACGTATGCACAGGCAGTGGATGTCTCTGTTTTTGAGCCGTCCGTGAATATACTAATAGCTTCATCCGATGAGCATTGTTCCGTACCAGGCAGCGGAACTTGATTCTGGAACAAGTCCACACTGGGATGATGAAGCCAACTCCTATTGTTCCCTTCGTAGGCATCAGGTGTTATAAGAATTCCGTCCATCCAGACCTCCTTACCCAAATGCAGGATTGTAGATCGACGAGCGTCATATTCAACATATAGGCTGAGCGGAGGGTTTCCCGTAGCAGTATACAGAACATCATTGGCCGTAGTTCTGTATGCACCAGTTACATACAATAAGAACGGGCGTTGGGCAACATCTAGTAATTTACGGAGTCTCTGTGTCGGGTTTTTATACCAGATGGCGCTTGCGTATGAAATCTGCCGTTGTACAACCGATCTGTACAAAATGTTCCTAAATTTTTGGCGTATACCCCACTTTGGACCTGCTATGCGTCTCAATTTTTGCATGGTGTCTTGAGCCTTATCAATTTGTTTCGCCACATGCGTCGTGAATTTGAACTGATGGTCAATATGCACTCCAAGATATTTCATGCATTTAGATATTTGCAGTCGAACACCATTGATTCTTATGCAGGGACGTTTTTTCTTGGGGTGTGGCCATAGTAATTTAGTTTTAGTCACCTCCATGCTGAGACGATTATCTTCTAGCCATTTTGACAGTTCGTCAAACGCGGCATCCGCAGTGCTGCCAATGTCGTTGGGAGTTCTCGCCGAGATCACAAACACCAGATCATCGGCGAAAGCTTGGACATAGACATCCGGTCCCCAATTCTTTTTCAGCAGTGAGTCAAGCACGATAGACCATAGTAGCGGACCGCTGCATGAGCCTTGAGGACAGCCCATGGCCTGATGCTTTTCCGCGTCTCCTCCATCAGTTGGCATCACAACCGTTCGATCTTTTAGCATGTTCTCCACTATACAAATGAGATTGTAAGGAATTGGTAATTTTCGTACAGTATTGATTATTATCTCATGGCGGACCGAATCAAAAGCACCGCGAATGTCTATGGATACTATGGCCGTTACTTGACCTCGTCGATGTCTAGTCGTGATCTCTTCCATCAGTGATGCTATTGCTTTTTCTGCCGAGCCACCTGTACGAAATCCGAACTGTCTTGGGCTAAGCCAGTCTGCCTTCTCTAGATAGTAGGTGATCCGTTGCACCACCAATTTTTCTAGGACTTTACCCATTGTAGAGAGTAAACAGATGGGGCGATACGACTGCAGCACCCCTGGATCCCTATCTTTCTTCAGGAAAAGCAAGACCTTACCACGTTTGAAACACTTTGGGAACACCGACAACTTGACTAAACTATTGAAGATATCTGAGATAACATGACCATGGGCTGCGACTAGGGTTTTCAAAAGAGGAATATTTATGTTATCAATACCCGGAGCTCGTTTATTGTTCAGTCTTCTGACTATTTGATTGATCTCCGTATGAGTGAATGGTGGGTCCGTCATAATCATAGATGGCGTGTATGGAGTCAAATTTATAGTATCCGGGAGGTTCGGAAAAATCTCCTCCAATTGTGCTTGGGCCGCTTCCAGCATCGTGGCACCAGTATGTGGACCGTTGGACATCATTACCTGTGGTGGTAGACGCTTCGTTTTGAACATAGATTTGTATGCTTGTCCAAATGGGCGGCTTTCCTCTGTGCAAAAGGCAATCCGACTAGTCGTTTTTGCCTTGTTTACGGCCTTAATATGCCCTGCTCTGAATTTTCTAAACTCCATCCTCGCCTGTACTCTATCATCACCCTTGGCCTTAATGAAACGACGCTCTAGTTTACGAAGTTGCCTGCGTGAAGCTGCTAACTCATCAGTCCACCATTTCAAAGAAGCGGTAAGACGCGGTTGTGCATAGCCCAACACCTGGATACATCGTTCTTTCAGCCGCTGCATTGAGGCGTCAAAGCATGCATTAACCTGATCCTCGTCCAAAACCATATGAAGTTGTTCTTGGAGGTCCATGAAGATCTGCTCTGTAGCAGGCCTGATCTTTGCTAATCGTCTTGCGGTAGTTCTATACTTCGTAGGTTTTTGATATCTAGGCGTAATATTGAGTTGTAGATGGATATATTTGTGCGCACTATACGAATCTTCCGTACCTACTGACCAATCGGAACGCCTGTAAATATTTTCTGACGTTGTAAAAGTAAGATCTGGCCATCCTTTTGCGTCATAAAATTCGTAGGTAGGTCTTGTCCGTCTAGAATTAAACAGAAACAAGTTCCTGCCGGTGAGAAATTCCTGCATCGCGCGCCCTCTTGGATCCGTCTCTCGATAGCCCCACCACGAAGAATGACAATTTGCGTCCGCACAGAAGATAATGTCGATACCTGGTGCTGACTCGCAAAGATCATCCATCTCCTCTATGGCTTCGTCTACTTCTTCGTACGGAGAAATGTATACACTAGCAATTATAAGTTCACGTCCCGGCAGACTTATCTGAACAGCTACCAGGTGGCGGCCGATCTTGTACGTGGCCGGTCTAATATGAGTCGATGGGACCAATATAGCACTTTTGCATAGTTGCGCCGTCCACGACTGCCATGATTGTGGAATACCACGTAAAAGACCTCTATTTTGCCATGGTTCTTGAAGTAGAACCACATCTACTGATTGTGCTCTTACGAAAGCCTCCATATGTTCGATACAGATCTTAGCTTTGTCTGCATTTAATTGAAGGAGACGAAGTCCGTGTCTTACTTGGTTGTTTTTTGCCGAATGTGACGTCATCAGTTTCGTGTTAATTCACTGCCTAGATTCAGGCCCATAGTTAGTAACTTACTGTTACACCTTTCTTTTCGACCATCACGCCTTACCAATCTCTGCGTCGCTGATTAAATAACTGGCGAGTCGACTGCAGACCTATTGTGAGGAGAAAACTGGGACATTCTCTGCTCCTCGACCTGTGGTCCGTGTTAAAGCGGAGGTCTTGCGCCATGTTCATGAGCACACAGTCAACACATCTGCCCGTTCTGTCCATATGAGTGTTGATCGGTTGAGTATACCCGGTCATCTGCATTCGTCTCGTCGATACGCCTCGTATATTTTGCCAGTTTCGATGGCGATGGCGTCCGAGTTCACGTGTGTCAACATATACCCGCCTTTCCTCACGTACTACTCCTTGTGAGAGATGGTATTTTCTTCGTCGTTGGTCTTGTCGAAAGTGTTCTCTCGCTGTACCCAGTGTGCTGTCCCTATAGTCGGAAGTATAATGGTCAGACGTAATGTGTTTCCGTCGGTGTGGTGGATAACTGTCACGCCCATGAGGATCATAATCAGACCTCCTGACATTTCTTTCAGCATCAAAATTGGGAGGGTTTGTGGCCTTCCTACTTGACGGCTGAGCCAACTTCTCTTCTGCGTGTTGTACCTGACTACGTCTATATACCTTGAAAGAGTCTAATTTCGCCGCACCGCTGCTAGTGTTGGTTAGGTAGCTCATTCGCTGGTGACGAGCCTGGGGGGTTTCTGTTGCGTAAGTGTTTTTGCCATGCCGACTATTTTTACTGCCCTGAAGTTCTTCTCTCAGTTGCTTACGGCTATGTGTTGTTGTTACGGTATCAGTCCCTTTTATAGTTCGGTCATAGTCTTCACATCGTTCAGCCCAGGAGAGTGGGTTGGATTGTCTCTTTTCGTTCACGTCATGCGATGAAATTACCTCGGCTTGTACATCTGATTCCACTGGGTTTGACAAGTGTAGCGAGGAGATGTCCACGCCCTTAGTCCTTTCAGGTGCAAGCCGCCTGCCCGATAATATTTGATATTTGGACCACTTTTGGCCACTGTCCACCATTTTTACAACTTCTGCCCACGTTCTCTTTAATCCGAGGGAGGAAGGTGACAACACTTTTTCAGCTGGAAGCGCAGTGCTATTCTTCAGTTGCTTATTCGAATGCAGTTGTGGCCAGGCGTCCACCTTTTCAATTTCTATCGAAGGACTGTTCGTTTGCCTAGACCTGTCAATTTTGACTTTACGTTGTCTCTGAGGTTTGGGAGGTTCCCAAGGTAAAGTGGTTTCGTTGTTCCAGCTATCCTCAACGTAAAATATCGAGGTTGGCAGTTGAGAGGATACTGTCGTCGTTGGGCTAACACAGGCGTTCCTCTCTCGTGGGGCGTCTGGTCCCGTACCATTATATTCTGTATCACTTTGGGAAGCTACTACAAATTGAAAGTTCTGTTGCCGCTCGTCGGTGAGACAATCTTCCCGATCTGGTGAGTCCACGTCCGGAGCATGATCCAAGATCGTCTGAGTTTCTTTGTCAATAAGTGGACCAGTTTCACTCCGACACACTGACAGATGATCAGTTTGAGTGTCTCTACTAATAAATATGTTATGTTCTCGCTGATTCACTCTCTTGACTACTGACTGCTTACTTTCGTAACACGAAGCGACCGTTAGAACACCATCCGACCGAAGTTCATTCGTACATGATACGATTGGAGAACGTTGTGTGCTAGTTTGGCCCATTACACGATCGCTGACTTTTTGGGTCATTTTGCTCCGTAATCCAGGGAAGGTCACTTTGTTTGATTTACTTTTGACGTTAGAATTCTTCGTAGGCGAGGGTTGAGTTTCTGACTGCTCAACTATCTCCATGACCAGGTCGACTAATAGACGACGAACACTGTGTTGATCATTTAATGACACCTTGCGCCGCACCTTTCCCGAGGAGAGTTTTCGGGTGTCTCGAACGAGATTCCAAGTCGATTTAATTGCATCTATGGTGCCTTTTAGCAGGCACTGTAGACTTTCATGATCACTGACAGGCAGGCGGTGATGGGATCTGCCCAACGAATCTCTTCGGGGATCAGTTAAAAGTGTCCAGATGTTCCACGCAGCATCATACGTATAGAAGTCATCAGCATCGAGAGTTTCATTCGTTTCGTGGTCACCTAAGATCGTTTTTACCACAGAAGTTGGCACAATGTTCTTTTGGGTCTGGGGATGCAAAGCCGGAGTCACGACATCTGAAGCACGAACTGTTGATTTCAGGAAGTTCCTCTTGGGAACTAATCCGTAGAGGGGAGTAGCAGTCTTCATTGAACATTGGCAGCTTCGTGTTGCGTAGGAAGGTGTCCCAGGTCCACCGGATAAGTCCAAAGCATTCAAAAGTTGCGAGCTGCGGATACTGGTGACATCGATATGGTCGTCCGATGACGTGGTGTTATTCATGGCCAAGTGGTGTCGCAATTGTTCAAATTTCATGTTGATCAAAGATTTTGTTCAGTAATGTGACTTTGTATTATCCTTGCTGTTGTTTGTGTTAATTTTATTTATTATACCTTATTCTAGGCAACTTTACTTATAATAATTATTCTCGGCCTTTGAAGGAACAGTAGTGCACCTTAAAGTAATCTGCTCTCGAGGCCAGCCGAAAATAGAATTCAAGAATAAGAACTCCTTTATATTACAAATAATAAGATTGACCTTGTTACACATGTTACGGAGCCATAGAAGAATAATACAGCCTCTACAATAATGATAAATCTATAGGCTTGTATTAAGATGGCGGGTTTCATAGAATTTACTTTGAAATCGATCAAATTTTAATTAAAAACGATTTTCGATGATAAATTTGAACCGAACATTTATGTCACACATAAAGTACACAAAAATTATTCAATCAGCCGACATTTGATGAATTCCAATGGGAGGGCTAACGCTGTAGACAATGGCCGACCGATCCGCAATTCACTCGGCGCGATGTAAGTGAAGATAACTTTTCATCTCGACGCCGTAGACGCTTGCTTCGAAGTTCTAAAGAGTCCTTTCAATGTCCCCCAACTCACGGCACACCAGGATCCGTCAGCTTACAAATGGTTACGCCGGGATATGATGTAATTCCGGAGCTCCGTCAAAAGACGTCTTAACACTGTAGAAGCCATTGTCGTAATTGTACATTTAACCACAATGTTACTCTATGTAATAGAGTTGACCAATAAATTCGATAGCAAAATAGAAGTACAAAAATATCAAGTCAGACGAAGAATATACTGCTCCGTAATTCACACTCTAACGTGTCATGTTAACGTGTCAGAAATTTTCTACAAAGGTTTCGAGATCCCTTCCTTTGTATCGTGAGAATTTTCCGCAAGCCTGCGAAGCCGCAAAATTTGGGCTCTGTCAATTGGATTGGAATAGATACGGCAGAGTGGCATGACGCAGTTGAAAAAGTCCAGACCTTCCCCTTGACCGTCAGGCCTGACGAGCCACATCTACGACCACGGCCAGATTTTTTTACCCGGGCAAGACTATTCGACCAAAACAAACCGTGGGAAAAGAGCTTGAAGCAACAAGACCGTTGATTACTGACGATACGCAAAAACTTGCAACTATCAGGCGAAAACACCCGTCATAAAATTGATGATTCAAAATAACGCCAACCGTGGATCGAACGCCAATGGGATTTGTCGATCCACCGGCCAGTGGGAGACAACTTATAACGTTACGATTTGGATTTCTGTACATGTGTAACAACTGTTAAAATTTAGAAGTAAATTCACAGATTAAACTAATACTATCTATCTATCTATATATATATAAAATTGATTTTCTGTGTGTGTGTGTGTGTGTGTGTGTGTGTGTGTGTGTGTGTGTGTGTGTGTGTGTGTGTGTGTATGTTCTCTATACAAATCTACAATTTTGCATATATACCAAATGGGACCCGACTTGAACGATAGGCTACTTTGAAATTTCGTCAGCCTAGGGAAAATGCCCCAAATGGGCAAAAAACTGTCCGGCAACAATGGTTTTTGGGCCTCAACAATCACTTTCCGAACGTTTACTTTGGTTACCGTGGTTCCCTAGCAATCCGTTTCAGACGTGTATATGCCTTTACAATGGTTTGTCACTTCTTTAATCCTGTTAGTATATGTATGACAGTTTATGCCTTTATAATGGTTTGCCACATTTTCAATATACTCTCAGTAATGAGGTTTTTTGAATAGACGTCATAATCATCATCAGCATCGCTTTGAGAGTCAGGAAAAGGGTGATCCTCATAGAAATCAGTGCTAAAATTGTCGATTTTACTGTAGAAATGCGGAAATTAGTAGGATTTTCCGCCCCATCAATAATTTTAAAAATTGTATTGAATTCTCGATTTCTGAAATATTCAGTTCGCTTAGACACATATACAAAGCCCAGGAGATTAAATATGAAGTAATTAGCCAAACCTATACTTTTGAGTTGGATATTCGAGCAATATCATTGATTTCATTTATATCTTCTCAAGTATGAAATTAATATCTCCATATTGTCTCTTTTGATATTTATTTGCATAAATTCATGTGGGTTAGGATATTTTAAAATTAGTTATGAGCCCGTGAAAACTGCGTCGAAAAAATTCCACAGCTTTAACTAAGGATTTTTGGAAGCTGGAACAGACAGATGGATAACTTGAAGTTCAAGGGGGGGGGAATCGAAATACCTAGCGCCCCCTTAAAAAAAGAAAAAAATATATTCATTTCTACGTTTCTGTGTAAATCTAGATTTGTTTATTTCATGAATCGCGCAGGTCGCCATATTGGTTAACTTGGACACGGTTTGTATGTCCTTCAAGAAAAAGCCGCTGTGGTGGTCGAGTGGTTATAGTGCCGGACTCGTGATGCGAGGATCCGGGTTCGAACCCCACAGTGGTGGTCGGCTGAAGTTGGTTTTCTGTGGTTCCCAACTTCAAGGCGCAAATGCGAGCCGATCTCCCCGTTAAAAAGTCTCGCCACAGAGAGCAACAGTCCTACAACGGTAAATCATTCAACCATAACACTTCACTCATAGTTAGTAAAACTGGGGGCAGATGGCAGCACTACACATAACAAGCATTACACAGAAACAAACTTTACGTCAGGTTGCACTACACGTACACGCACATTCCCGCATGTACCGATTCGTTGGGGGGTTCCGCAGGGGGGGTGCATGTGTGGTGTAGCAGTAGTAGGGTAGGGGCTCGGGTATCCATGATGTTCTTAAGTCAGCCACCTCGTTGGGCAATTTGCCTGTTGTGGCGTTGTATTTGTATTTGTATAAGAGAGGGAGATATCACGTGATCCAAAAAAGCCTCATTGAAGAAAACCCGGGCAGCGCCGGGTATTATAGCTAGTGATATATATTTATAAAATGACTATTAATATTATTTAATTTTTTTATACGGTTCATGAGTCGAAAACTGGTCTTCAATTTCGATCAAAGAATTGCAACAGTTTTGTTTGATAGATGACAGCAAAAGTTATAGTTCAAAGATGTTTCTTACGTAATATAATACTGTACTGAGGTGGCTCTTTAAACCTTCGGATTCTATTTGTCCATGGCTTTTTTGGATCCTATTGTTTTTTCTCGTGGCAATCCCTCTTATCCAGGGCCGTCTAGGAGTAAGACCCTATCTACTTATTGAATTGAACTTGGTCAAAACTGTGTTTGCTGTGAAAAAATGGTTTATAAATAAGATCGATGTTTACATGCAAGGGCCTCTTCCTCCTCTTGGTCCTGCTAAAATCCCTCCATAGAGGAAGGATTTTAGCAGGACCTGGGCGATGCTGGGAAATGTGCATGTATGTGTTGTAAACTTTAAGTGAAGCTTGTTTCTGTGTAATGCTTTTTTGTTATATAGTGCCGCCGTCTGCCATCAGTTTTTTCAAACTATGAGTTAATTGTAAGGATTCGATAATTGCATCGTTGTAGGCCTATTGCTCTCTGAGGCGAGAACTTTTAACAGGTGATCGGCTCGCATTCGCTCATCGAAGTTGGGAACCACAAGGAGCTTTGAGCCAGGCACGGATACAGAAAGAGATAGGAATAGATAACTTTTCTCCTGTGCCAAATTATAAAAGGAAAATAGGTCTATGTAAAAATACGAGACAATAGATCGGACCTTTGAAATAAATTGCCCCTAATGACACATCACCATTGGCCCACTCCTAACCTAGAGTTCGGTGAGTGTTCTTCTTGTGGAAGTTTTATACATGGCCATCTCACCGTCGTGGGTCCATGAACAAAGAGATGTTCTGGGGTCTCACACTTAGCAAGAAGTACTTACTATAGTATGCTAACATGCTAACATGCTAACATGTTTGCGTACTTGCACTCAAACCATAGTACAGAATTTCGTCATGTAAGCTCCCATAGGCATGAAGACCCTGGCCTCATGGAGGACATGGACTGAGCTAGACCTGGTTCCTTGGACTGGTCTGCTGGATTCCGGAAGTAATCACATTTTTTCAAACATACATATTTCCCTAGAGAACGTTATTTGTTTGGCCCCCTTCACCAGATGTCATGGCCCCCTTCATCTTATTTTTATCCATGGCTCCCTTTGAATATCTCAGAACCCTGCCTATGGGGGGGGTGCTCTCTGGATATAGAAGAGGGAAGCGAACACCATTTATTAAAAAAAAAATTATATCAACATAGTCGGAAGAGCGGAGGGGGACATTCATTCCTTCCGTTCCGTTCACTATGCACACCCTCGGTGATTTGGCTCCGAACTCTTATTTGAGGAGCCTATATGCACTTATGGGCTCTTTATTCTGTGAACAAAAAATTTCCATCACTCCATATTGGATTGGAAAACCTGCAAGAGCCAACCTTGTTTTTGTACATCATCTACCCCGAATCCCAGTCCAGCCTATCACCCAATTTGGGAAACATTTCTCTGCATAGATGTGAACACAAGAGCTTACTCGCCTCCTTATAGATTACTTGCTTAATTTAGCCACCCATTAGATGTAAATTTATCCTAAATATCCATTTTGACAAGTTTTCATTCATCAAACCTACACAATTGTACGTACTCCAAATTTATATTTACAATTTGTTACGTGATCATTGCTTCAATAAATATGATGAAACATTTGTTTTGTAAAGATAATTTTTTATGAAGCTTCCAGCGCCAAGATTAATTATTTTATCACGCCTAATGAATATCATGCGCTTGAATGCGTACAGTAAAAACAAAAGATGTTGTTATAAATGGATTTTTCTAGATAATGGATTGAAAAAAAATTGGGAAAAATAATGCAGTGATTTGTTTGTTTTCCCTCTACTAATTATTTTCATTCAACCATGGAAAAATACATGTTTACAAACAAATGAAAGTCGCATTATCGTACTTTGGGGGGCGGCGTACCATGTTTGATAAATGCATAGCTTCAAACTGAAGACAACAGAACTTTGCATATAGCTCGATACTCGCGGACTGATAACAAGTACTATCGTGCATACCAAATTGAAGCACGCTGTGTTTTATTTTACTCCTGATCACTATATCAGGATCACATATCTTGTCTAATGTGTTATCGTACTAAACCGACAGAAGTCCGGTTCAGGGACGGTACACGCTTTTCCTTCAGAATTTTTATCACCACACTATGTCACTATTGGCTAAGTCAGAGTGTTCTAGATTCTTTTGTCTCATAGCTCACTATTCCGTAAAAAAAAAAAAATTCTCATCGCCCCACATTACTCAGAAATCCTGCAGGCTCCGACCTTCTGTTTGAGTTGTATCTACCTCACTCCTCGGTCCATCCCATCCCTCCCTTTTGAGAAGCATTTCTTTGCATGGATGGACACAAAAGCTTCCTTAGCCTCCTTATAGATCACATTGTAATAAGTTATCCACACGAATGGACACAGATTTCTCCAAAAAATACACTGTAACTAGTTTTAATTGATGAAAACTTCTTCCGAATTCATATTTACAATTGTATTATACCGTAATTATGTCAATAAACATTGTGAAACACACATTTCTTTCGTAACAATAATTTTCCAAAGAACTTCTTTTGCGACAAGATTAATTATTTTTTCACGTATAATGAATATCGTATGATCGAACGCGTATAGCACAAAAATAAAACATGTTGTTATAAATAGATTTTCGTTAAGATAATGGATTGAAACAAAAACAAAATAAGGAAAAATAAGACAGTGATTCATTTGTTTACCCTCTACTAATTATTTTCATTCAGCCATGAAGAATACATGTTCATGGTTAGAAGAATAAGAAAAGAACTTGGAAAATGGGAAGTTGATGCAGCTAATGCTTTCTCTCGTCGTTTTTTGGAAGTCTTGTGTGAGGAACGTGTCTCGTATCCTCACACATTAGGCTGGCATTCTAAGCATGCTTGTTCTTCCGAATTTCATCACTCTTGTGACAATCTCCCAAGACATCTTGACACAAATCTTAATTTTCTTTGATTTTTTCTTCTCTTCCACTTCATCAGCAGCTTTTTCCTCGTATTCTTTTTTTTTTATGTGTGTAGTTCTTTTATTTATTTATTTTTTTCTGTGTTACATTCCCTTGGGGTGTTAGCGGCTGAAACTGATTGTAACTTACGGTCCCAAAAATACTGCCGCACCACCTGACAAAAACAAGTTTTGGTTTTCTTCCTCCCGTAAAAGACAAAATAAAATAATAAAGTACACTAGTTTTCTGTACAAATGATGTCGAAGAAATTTCTTTTCCTTACGACGTAATGTTCAATCACAAAGAAAATTAGAAACAATATAAAAACTTGTCAAAGTTTTCTATCAATTTGTTCCTGAAAGAATCTGAGCGAAAGTAAGAAACCAATAAGAATAATATCAAAAAAAGGACATTTCGTTTTATCCTGTGTATTATAGTAAAACCCCTTTCACGGTCACTTCCTCTTTGGCAACCATATAATAACCCCCCTGTGTAAACAAAATTCATTTCAAACCCCAGATTGACGGTCACCCATCTTTTACTGACGAATATTTCTGTCCCACCTTTGTGAGAGATAGCAGCACATACTAATATGCACACATGATCATCGACTGAGAAGTCTCAGAAAACTGAACTCCGGTTATGAAATTATATTAAATTTCGGGCATGGTAATCATGTTTATGGTCACAAATTAACTTCAAGTGAACAACCCGGTTAGCACGAGTTTGAATCCCAATCAGCAGGTATAAAAACATAAATTGTAACCCTTTGACCACTAAACCCCGCGTATAATGCCAGCACTTCGTTTTTTGTGCATGGAACATGTTTTCTTTTTTAGTTTCAGCAGATTCAGAGTAAGTAGGATATGAAAATGTCTTTCATTAAGAAATCATCTTCAGAAAATATCTGATCATATCATGATTTTCGCCGGCACGACCACGCCTTCCGGGGCAATAAGCTGAAATCGCGTGAGCGACAGAACCTAGTCCTGCTCGGTTAGTTGTTTTGAGCATACTATTGCGCAAATAAAAGGCTTTTGAGAAAGCGAGATATCGTCCATATCACTGAGAAGGTTAATATATCTCTCTACATGAGTTACACTCTATTTATAATTACAAATTACTGTATATCAGGGGTGTACAACCTCCACCCAACGGAAATTGTTCCGGTAAAAAAAGTATCAACATGCACACTATGACAAATACCTAGGCTAGCCACATTTTCTTCGTAAAAGTACTGAATATTGCCAAAAAATTTCCGAAGGCATGTAAAATTGCCATTTACAGAAAAAAAAAACTCACGCGAAGAGTTTCTATTTGCAGCCCTAAATATTTCAAAGGAGAATGGAGTTATTAAAAGATACATCGTATAGTCAACAGTAGCATATAATTCGCATGTAAAAGTGTCATTCATCGATAATGAAATCTTGAGGGAGAAGTGGTTTCCACGTTTTTCATTATTTTTTTCATAATTTTTCAATTTTTTTTCATAAATTTTACTCATCAATAATGTAATCGATGGAAGGAATTGTTTGCCACGTTTTTGAAGAAGAAAATGTGGATTTTCTTACTCAAATTTATGAATCTTGTAAAAAATTAATTTTGAAAATATTTATTGTGTGTGTAATTCCATCTCCTCAGAAACAAAAATCGCCGGCAGATAAAACGTAGCGTTCTTGTGTGTAATCCGCACAAGAAAACCCTTTTCTTTTTATTGTTACGTGTAATCCGCGGAAACACACGTACCCAAATACATGGATTCTTTAACTAGTATTTTAAAGAAATAATTAATTAGTTTTTATATGTGTTTCAATAATTTTCCTTCATATCATCCTTAAATATAATTGCATTTGCCGTCTGTAACTTTATTAAAATTAATTATTTTCTGAATTTTAAATTTTTTGCTAGCATTTTTGTGATTAAAAATGGGTTTTTGTAATAAAAAAAATATCACTGCATACAAAGAAGAAGATAATTAAAAAGATGGAGCTGCAAAAAAGTAAACATTATACTTTTACCATTTCAAATGATTGATTCAATTATAGGACTCGTGAGAGAGAAAACGCATACATAGAGAAATTTCATTTTAACACACACACACACAACGATTCACTCTCTCTCTCACACAGGTGAGTGAGTGATAGCAAGCATTTGAGCAAGTAAGTAAGAGAGCGAGTGAGTGATTGAGTGATTCCTAGTGAGTTAATGAGGGTTCAGTAAGGGTATTATTCACCGACATGGTTCAAAATGTAGTCATAATTTTTGAATGGGTGATCGACACGGATTGTTTAAAAACCTGAATTTAAGCAATCCGTATGGGTATAAAACGTTAGCAGCATATCTATCGAATGTGGTGTGTAATTCTGATCGTGTGATATGAAATATTTTATTTTACTCGTAATTTTATCATTTTATATTCATTTTATTATGCTATTCAGAGTAAACATTAAATAAAGAAGATGTGTTTAATTACAGCTACATTTTATTATTCGTAAATATGTTACTAAAGAATAGATTAACGAATGTAATGATCCGGCTGATTGTCCAGCGTCCAAACGGCACGCATCCAAACCGCCGCGTAACATTTGCAACGTTACTTGTCAAAGAAAGGCAAATAAAGTTGCAATTTACACAGCCGGAAAAATTTTCAAATAAGTGAAATTGCTATACACGGCCGAAAAAACTGTCAAAGGCAAGTAAAGTTGCCGGTTGCAGTCAGTTCAAATGTTCAAAGGCAAGTAATGTTGCAAAAAACAGCCGCAAAAATCTGTCAAAGTCAGTGAAGTTTCGAACTGTCGCTAAAAATTCAAGAAAACCACCAGTCGCGGAAAATGGGTACTAAAAGTCATAATGCAACACCACAAAAAAATTACGTACAGTAAATCTCTGATAAATATGTAAGAGACGGATTTATTGACTGCGATTGAGTACAGTATTCATGATTATCACTATATAATTTTTAAGTGATAAAAATAATCTGTATTTTTGATTTCAAAAAATTAATTTAAACCTTGTTGAAAATAGGAGGAAAAACGGGAATTTATAAAAAATATTTGGAAGGGCCAAAATTACGGAATTACCCCGTAAAATACCTGTCATATGCTTGCTCATTATATAAAATTTCCTTGCCCGCGACTGGCAGAAATACCGCATGTCTGGCCCATGGAATGAAAAGGCTGTGCACCCCTGAATTATATCAATCGCATTGTTAAAATTTACCGTAATTGCCCATCATTAATCAACTTTTTCATTCTGGAATTACGAGTTCGATGCATTCTCAATAATTCATTTCATCTCAAACTCAAAATTCTCATTTCTTTTCAACACCTGGAAAAATTAATTGTTACTACAGATATAATCTATTGTAAAATATCATCCTCAAAGTAAACGTAAAAATTCAAACAGATCAACCCTCTAGGTCTCGTATATATATTTGCATATACAAGGCAAATATGTGGGTCAAAATACCAATTTTTCTTTCAATTTTTGTTTTTGCATCTCAAACAATTCATCTCTTAGTGCAATTTCCGTACCAAATACGGCTATATAGGTGCAATACTTTTCCTTATAGACGGAGTTGATTCCTTGTCACTGCCATTTTTTTGGAGATGAAGAAATTTGTGTTTAGAGGTATTTATAAAACCGCACCAAATTGAAAAATTGGAAATAAATTTCATGGTAAAAGCTATTCAAATTTGCTGGGAAGATATTATCTCTTTATTGACAACATAAAGATCAAGGCAAACTGTACATTTATCCTTAATTAGCCATTTTAGCTATTAAAAAACCCTTCTAATTAATTAAATTGTTGTATTGATATATTTTTTCGATTAAAAATATGATGTGTTAACAGCAACAATTCACGTCCATTTCTGTAAAAAAAATGAATGTTTCTATTGGGGTGAACCATAGTGGATAAAATGATAAAATTCTCTGTTTTATTCTAATTTAATTTTTTTTTTCCTGAATGAAAATTACACGTGGCTTATGTGAAGCTGCGGAGTTTCTGCGAGAAATTTTCTGTCCGGTCAATATGCTAGAGTCATTTCATATACCGTATTTTAGCGTATATGAGAGACCCCCCTCAAGTCTTTGGGCTTAAAATTCAGAAAAAATGTTGAAGAGTATGATACTATCCATGTATAGGAAAAATAGGGCAAAAGTGGGTTCCTTTTATACACGTTAAAATACAAATACAAATACAACGCCACAACAGACAAAATGCCCAACGAGGTGGCTGATAATGTTTACTGATGTCCCCTTGTCGATGCAGTTGATTGACGGTGTATTAATAAGTCATGTGGTCCATTTTATCGATCCCATTAAAAAAATGTTACACTCTTCAATATTATTTTCCCCCGACATCTATGTTCTTCCAATGTAAACATTTTCGAAAAAACAAGTGTTCATTTTGGACCATCTCTTGGTCTATTTCACTACCCGTTGAAAGTTTCAAAATAAAATAAAAATAATCAAAGAGTATCGAATATAATAGTAATAATAATAGAAATCAAAATGAAATAAAAAATAGGGTAGTTTATCAGCTCAGTTGGAAAATTGGATTAATTGACCATTTCGAATATAGACGCCATACGAATCCCGTAACCCATTAGAGCTAAATACGGAAATAACGCAAAGTCGAATGAATCTTCGTTCTCACAATTTCGACCGAAAACAGCATCCGAAGAAAATCCAATTAAAAACAAAGAAAGATTGGAATGAAAAGCACTTAGCGTTTTGTTAGTAAATTTTAAAAACTTTTGACGGCCTATAACCAACAAACTATAAAAGCATCAGAGCTCACAACTAAATGAAGCTCGGTGGCGGCAAAATAAAAATAAAGCGAAATACAAAAAATAAAAACCAATCTACCCTTCTACTAACATGTCAACTATACGAGGAATATGTTGTGAGAAGCGAATTGCTCCGCCAAGTTAATCGCCATTCCTGCTTAATTGACTTTAAGAATTAAACGTACTTTACTCGAGGTAATTAAATTTTTCTCATTCGGTACCGAGTTAAAAAGCAAAGGCCATCTATTCCTTGCTTCTTCTTATATGCATTGTTCCAAGGGGAATAATTCCCGAGTCTCCTTCAGAGATGCCTAATGGGGTCAAATTTGTTACTCGAATAAAAAAAAAAAATTGAAATAAAAGAGTAAAAAATTCAAATGTTGCTGTTAATACACGAGAAACCTTTTAATTGCTAGAATTTATATTTTTTTTGAGGAAGGGGGAAAAACTTTTGCTGTTTCGTTCGTTCGCGGGTCTCTTATCGTTTTTCTTTTATCCCTAACTTTTATGTCCTGACACGGAAAAATTTTTCCACACTTGCATATTTCATTCACGATACATTCCCGGGAGCTTTGTTCAGTTTTATGTTCAGTTGGTCCCCTATTAGTCGACGTAGTAGCAAATTGTTACAAGTAACAAACCAATGTCCTGTAATTGCTTATACGATCCCATTGCTGGAACAGAACGGATAGGGGAGGAAAAAAATTATACGTGTATATTTTTAAGAAACTTATTTTGGATGAAGGACTTGCTTTTGTGTGGAAAAATTACGGAAACGACACAAAATCAAGAAATAATTTCGTGGAGGATTAAAGAAAGTTTTTAAATGAGGAGAACTCTTTCCACAGTCTTTTTGGAATTTCGAGCTGACTTGAGGAATTGTCACTATTCATTAATGGGGAGTTCCGTGCTCCTTGTATAATGATGGAGGGAAATTCCCTCAGGTAAATTTTCGGAGTTTGTTCGGTTCGAATTTTTTTTTTTTTTCAATTCTTCAGGTTGTTCGAAGTTGAGTTTTTTTGCCAAATGCGGCGTTAGTTGTATCCATTTTGCTGATCGCGGTTAATTAGTCGTAGTTTGTATCCATCGGAAAAAATCTGTAAATTTTTGAGTCGAATACGTATATGTTGTTACTAAATTTCCATAAGAGTTTGGTTTTCAAACTATTTTAAAAGCCTCAAGAATAAACACTTCGAATTCGTATTTTCACAAAATTGTGATGCAGTTATTAGGTAATTTACTTTCCCTTATACGACGAAGTATAGGTATTTTCAGTAAGCAAAAATTTATCATTAAAAAATTATAATCATGTTTTTTAGAGAGTTCTACAAAAAACTCGATAACTCCTCAAAAAAATATCTCTAGTATTTCTTCGGACAGATGTGTTTTATTTGCATGTCTGAGTGGTATATCGTATCAAAAAAGGGATATCAAACCGAGCAGTTGCAATTTTTCCTAGGTTTTCGCTTTTTCCAACTTCAGGAGAAGCGAGCCTGTTCCCATTAAAAAAATTCTCTATGCAGAGAGCAGGCAGGCATTCAACACTATATTCACATGACATGAAAATTCAGGTGCTTGCCCTTTTCGCTTAGAGTTATAGAATACAGGCCGCAACACTAGTAAGAACGCGGGAAAGGTACAACTCTGACAATATAAATACGGTAGGGGCCACGCACACATATTCAGAGCTCACATTCCAATGTGTGCCGATTCACAAAAAAATAATCCGCAGTGGAATGTGTACGAGTTGTATTTACGGTTGGAGTAACGGTTGTAGTAAGAGTACCGGTTTATCGATTCAAAATGAAGAAATGATATCTTGGAGGATTGAAGACAGTTTTAAATGAGTAGAATGTTTTTCGCTTTCTTCATGAAATTTCGAGATTAGTCGAGGAGAATTGTCAGTATTCATTAATGGTGACTCCCGTGCTCCTTGTATAACGATGGAGGGAAATTCCATTGGGTGAATTTTCGGGGTTTGTTCGAAAAAGATCTTTTAATTTCTCAGGTGTTTTCGCAGCTACATTTTTCCCCCCGAACATGGAATTAGTTGTATTCATCTTGTTGATCGTTATTCATTAGTTGTAGATTGTATCCATCAGAAAAAATCTGAAAATTTTCTAGTCTGACACTTATATATTGTTAGTAAAGTTTTCTATGTCAATTTAGATTTTAAACTATTTTATAGACCACAAGAGAAAAGAGCCTTGATTGAATGCTTTGAATTATTATTTTCGCATAATTTTAATGCAATTATTCGATAATTACTTTTTTGTTCACACGTGGAAGTGATAGTTAATTACAGTAGGTAAACTTTCTCGTTAAAAAAATGTATATTCTTAGGTTTGAGTACAAAAGTTGCTCAGCCCTCAACAAAATATATCTTGCATTTATCATATATAGAGTATTTCTCCGATACAGAGGTGTTCTATTTGCATTTTTGGATAGTATCAAAACGCATGTATACTTGAATAACTGCCCATACCGAGCATGTAGAGTACCCGCCTATCGGCTTTGGTATCGAATGACATGGCCGAAAACCCAAGAACAGACCCAACTAGCCTTGGGCAAATAATTATAATGGAAGTAGAGAACTGGGAATTATAGAAAGTGATTATTTTTTTTTAGATAAAAATGTATTGTACAGGGCGGACAAAAAGTGCTGGACACATTTTAAAACTAGTAAAAAAATCAATAAATTGTCATAAAACGTTCTTTTTACACTTAGATACTTATCATGGTCTATAAAAAATTTTTTATACATTTTAAAGAATCTTTAGAAATTTCACTCACAGATGGTGCTGAATAACGGAAAACTTTAAATAAATAAAATACAACGCAAACAGTGCAAAATTTATGTACGTTGAAATACGGTAGTTTTATGTAACGCAAATTGTCATAAACATTAACATTAACTAAGTATGTGCTATTTGTGTAGTATTTCATGTGTTACGTCGTGTTTCCTAATACAGTGTTATCTGTGAGTGACATTTAGAAATTTTTTTCAATTTATGGAAAAAGAATAGAAAACTCTATGCCAAGGCTGTCAAAGTTAATCGGACCTGAAGTCATTTGTTTTAAGATTATCTTTTAAGTAGGTTGCTAATTATTAAAAACTGCTAACATAAAATATCTGTTGATCTTTAATTAAAGTTTTATCATACAGCAATTAAATTTTTTTTCACATAGTTATAAGTACCTTTGTTATGCAATAATTTATAAAAAAACACGCCGGTTTAATTTCCGTTATTAAGTATTTAAAATATGGTGTTAAAGATAAAATTGAATAGTCTTGAAAATTTGTTCAATATTGTTAAGGGAAGAAAGAAGAGAGATGCAAGAATTTATAATTTAAAAAAAAACACGAACTATTAAATAATTCAACCGATCTTCCAACCAAGATTTTCCTTGATCAGCTGTTGGCACACGAAAAGTAATTTATAATATTCTCTTCCGAATGCCTTTTGAGCAAATCCAATTCCCACTTAAACTTAATAGCCGATTGCCAGAAATGTATGTGTTATTAGAGTTGAACTCTTCCCATTGAAACTGGATATTAGAGTCATTAAAATATTCTGTAATATCAGTTAACAATGCTAGATATATACCGCACTTGCCTCATTATTAAACGACAGATCTTATTGATTCATTTCTAGAAACAGTATAGCTCGATTAATAGTAGAAATAAGATGCTGTTTTAGAACACATTCTAACAAAACACAACCACCACATTTCTTTGTGATGAGGTAGCCATTTGAATTCACTTTCCAAGCCTTTAAGAAATTGCGTGAATAACCACTGCTTGAGGCCTCTGTATCAGGTGAAGTTCAAACTGCTCGTCACAGACTTGAGAATGTTCTGCCGCGTATTTCCCACTATTTGCAGCGAAGGACCTGCCGATAAATTACGCAATGGAAAAATTGTAGTTCAAGAATTTTCTGAATACATTTTTTTATTTTTTTTTCCAATTTTTCAGTAAGCCTTGAAGAAAATTTATATTTTTGGCAGCCACTGCTAGCGTACCACTCTTTCTCACTGCTAAGAGTTTGTTCAGAGGAAGATAATATTTTCCCTCGGTGAATAATTTGATAAATTTTGCCATGAAATCGGAAATTTCTTCCCCTTTTGGATTTTGTAGATGGAAAAAATTTCTAAAAATTCTTCAGTGATATTCATATTGCCATCGGTAGCTCCAACAAACAATAATTTAAACCACGCCTTAACAAAAGAAATTTCATTGAGGGCTATTGGAAAACTGTACCATTGAGGATATTATTTCCAACTGGGGTGACGCAAATCACCACCTATTACTGGTATTCTTTCGACCACAATACGTCGCGGTATAAGAACTATCATGAAATGTTCGCAAATATTCACGACAGTCTTCCTCTGCAGCATTTATCATCCATTTCTAAACCAGGGAATCGTTGCTAAAAAAGATTGGGAATTTTTTTGAAATATGTAGCTGATTTCAGATGTGTAGCAGCTCTCATTGTTCATTCTGTTTTTATAACTGTCTTGTAAATCTGCTTCATACTTTTCTCTTTTTTTTAATTATTTGAAATTTTTTTGTAATTAAAAAAAAAAAAGACCTTGTTGGGCCTTCGAGGATCGCCAATAGTCTCTCCCGCAGCCACGATTTTGACATCCCTGCTCTGGGCCATTATAAGTATCTTAGTGGAAACCGCGCCTTTTTCTGTAAATTGGTTCATTGTTCATTAATTTTCAAATGTGCACAGGGCATTCCGCCCACTGTGTATTACATTGTATATTTTTGAGAATTATTTATAGCTGCATATATAATATTCAGTGATATATAATCCCCTCTAACAAGAGCAATGGTTTTGAACATATAATCCGCGGATGGTTTGAAAAATATTATGGTAATTTAACTTTTCACAGTCTATCCATTGCAGAAATTGCAGGGAAAAAAAAAGTCACAAAAAACCGATAGTTTTCTCTGATAAGGAAACAATCTTTACCTTAAATTATTATCTGATATTTCAATTGAAAACTTTTCAACGTAAAATATTCGTTTGAAATAATCAAGAAAACTGTCCAATTCTATGTTGAATCAAAAAATTAATTTCATTTCTATTTATCAATATTAAATGTTCACAATCATCTAAAAACTTGAATAAAATAATTTTAATTTTTTTTTTCAATAACGTATTTCCCAAGTATTCAGCGATGAAAAGTAATTACGTAAAATATTCCGACCCCAGTACGTATGCTATTTATAATGTATTTTCTAATGTAAATATTACATCAAAATTGAAACACGTTTATAAATTTTCTCTGTCAATGAATATTTAATATCAATTTTTAATAATGGAGTGATATTTTTACATATTCTCTATTCATTATATTATTTTATCAATAAATTTTTATCGTTCAAAATTTGCAATTCACGAACTCAAAAAATATTTTCTAATTAATTTGGAAATTTCAATATTCATGATATTCTAATTAAGTACTTTTAGTAATAACGCAATGTATACTATTTTTTATTATTCTAATGACTATTATATTTTGTGTTTCAGATAACCAAGAAGACCAAGATCAGAATGAAAAGTAAGTTCATTATTATTCATTTTTATCGGTAATAATCGTTTTTTTTGCATGATTATCCGAAATTATTCATCATTCAGAGTGATAGTAAATAAACGTTGAAATATTCCATTAAATTCATTGGAAACTAATTTTTTGCTGCATTAGTTCTTTTTGCTTTGAAAAATATTCACTTATTTCAATGTCCTGTATTTAAAATTTTATCAAACTATACTGCACAGATTTTGGTTATACCTAGTATCAGCTTGAACAAGCAATAAACTATTTGCAAACGGAAATGAACGTTTCTCCATTGTTTGTACCATATTGACTCTCAAGCACTTATTCTAGCAACTTCATATACTAGTACGTAGTATTTAAGCGGAAACTTCGTGTAAATTTATCAGGAGTTCCACGACTGCTTTAGAGAAAAATTAGAACTAAGGAGTCCCCTATATTTTTTACATGGTAAAAAACTTTTTCCTGTGAAAATGTCACTAAAAATATTATTTAACCATTGATTTATATCAAAAATTTTGAACATATATTTGATTGCATGTGTGTGCTAACCTATGCTAGTACAAAATCCTTCATATCTCCAGTACTTCATTTTTTTTTATAAATTAAAAAGAAAACACATTTTTAACATCTTCTGCGCAAAATAAAATAGAAATCAATAAAATTGATTCAAAATAAAGAAAACTGTTCGGTCCATAAAATGATGAAAGATACTGAGATTTTTATTTACTTCGAAACGAGACTTGGATTTGATTCGGGAGCTATTAATTTAAACGGAAATTTGCTACGGGTGACCTAAATGATGTGGTACTGAACCACTGGTCAATTAAGTGATGGGTAAATGTGCCGCTGGTCATTCAAGTCATCTGTAAATATGCTTTGTGAATTTTCGAAAAATTAGGTTCGAGGTCACGAATGACTCCGAGGGCCACATTTGGCTAGTGGGCGATACGTTGAGAATCTATAAATTAATGAGTTATTTGAGCTGAAACGGACCACCCAGTGGATTTGTACGAATAAATTTGTACCACAGACTAAAAATAATTTCAACATACGTATATAAATTTTATCTACGTTTGAAAATAATACACTCCGACTAAATTTTAAAGATAATTGAAGAAATAAATTTTAATTATTTTTAATTTAGGTGAAAGAATATTTATTAAAACTGAAGAAACAATTGACGATATCAGAAAAAAATAATTTAACGGCTTGAATACTTTTTTGCTTTCGTGTAAACGTATATTGAGAATTTATAATGCATTCCAAGAGAATAATAGTGAAAAAAAAATCATGTTATATCCTGGCACACTGAAACCAAAGTAATTGAACCAGTATTTCAAGCTACTGCAGGTTATTGGATTTCTAGAAAAAAAGACCAAATTTTTAGTTTCCGAACGAAAACAAAAAAAAAAAGAGTAAAAAATATATATTTCTTTTCCTTCGGCTTTTTATGGTGTAGGTTTAATTTTCTTTCAGTTGAAGAAGAATGTGGTTCGGAATCCACAATGATGTGGATTTTTACTTTTTTTTCCTTAGGAATTCGGTACATATATGGGAAAAAATACGTCTTAAAAAACTCTCGAGAAAGAAACAATAAGAAATGGTAATCAACAAATGAAGCTGAATGCGTCAATTTGCTGTTGCTTTAATTACTGAATAGAATATATAGGTCACAGTATTTCATTTTTTTCACTGATAGTGTTAGGCACGTGAAGGGCGTTCTAAGTTTTTTGCCTTGTCAGTTTCAAGTCTGAAATATACATTAAGTCTGACAAATGTGTTCCAGAGTAATGTCGGCAAATTTCGCTTGTGCATATTCAGTAACACACGCACAAATCATATTTTTTAATAGGATTATTAATTTAAAATGTATAAGCATTTTATTAAATATAACTGTGGTGTTTGGGCAGAACATAATGACTCCAAAATCACATTTTTCAGATATAAGCATTTTCATTGTCATTTAAATATCAGAAATAAAGCATACATATAAATGCAAATGAAAATATCATACGTCAGCATGTTGTTTAGCCGTACCTACATATTTGTGCATTTATCTCACTTCATATCGTCTTCGCCGTCGTTCATATCGTCTTCGCCGTCGTTGGGAACGGACGTGCTATTATCGCGCTCCGCTCACCGACACGCCAGTGCGCCATTTTGTGTCTTTCTTTGTGTTTTTCTTCGTTCTCGTGAGTTTTACTTAGCGTGTTGTTTATTTTTGGGTCATATTCTGCGGTGATTTTCTTTTTTTTTAGCGCACGTTGGATTGTGAGATAAGTGTTTTTTTTTTTATATTGCTCTCATTTTTTTTAAATTTCGTTGTGTATTTTCGATCGACTTATATTTATTTTTCTCGTTCGCATTTCATTTTCGTTGTTTTTTCGCCAGGTTCGCTCGCTTCTTTGATATAAGTTCGTAGGTTTTGGACGTTAGTGTTAGCAAACAGTGTATACTTTTACCCGGGTACTCTGAATAACTTTGTTTTCCTTCCAGTTGGGCCTATTGTTGTAGTGTAAGTGTGGTGAGATAATTAGCTAATTCTAATAAGTATAAATTGTACTTCGTAGCTTAATACTTTTTTAGAGGGTGTTGTATTCTTTATATACATATTTATTTTTTTCTTCGTGATTTAGTGCTGAGCATTCTACTTTACGTAATTTTTTCGTATAGTCTCTTACGTATATTTTGCATAGTAATGTATTTTACATTATTTTAATTTCCAGTTAACGTTTCTCATTTTCGTATTGTTAAGTATTATTATTATTATCTAGCTTTAGCAATAGTGTTAGTATGCCTCGACCTCGACTAGTGTTGTGTAGAGCTTGCGACGGGAGGTTTCCCTGGTCTAGGGGTATAGTAGCTGATAGTTTCAATTGTAAAGGGTGCTTGGATAGAAAAAGGCTGGAACTCGAGGTCGAAGCTTTACGGGAAAAAGTTAGGGTGCTAGAGGGCCCGGTTATAACGGACCCTCTGGTCGTCGAGCCACCTGTTGATGAAGAAGCAATCTCCACGAACAACGACATTTTAGAGGGCGAATGGGTGGTCGTGGATGAGGTAGAGGGGGATAGTGATAGGGGTTTAATCATCGGCGATTCTATGGTTAGGGAACTTGGGAACCGAGTGTGTAGGGATTTTCGGGGTTTCGAGCGCTGTTGTCTTCCTGGGGGGAAGATTGGCAACGTTCGAGACGTTTTTCATCGCCGAAAGTTGCCCTTGCGGGTGATTCTGTGGGTGGGAACAAATCAGGTAGGAGCGAATATTAGTGAGTCTCTGTCAGAATACCGGGATTTACTATTATCCGCTAGGGAGGGGGGTTCAGATGTGGCAGTGATTCCAGTGCTGCCAAGGGGTAGTAGGGGATATAGGAGTAGGATCCACCAATTCAATATAGGCCTGAAGGACATTTGCTCCTCACTTGGGGTCACGTTCTTGGAGCTTCCCGCATTTACCGATAGGTGGCTTCGTTCGGATGGGATCCATCTAAATAAGAGAGGGGTCTGGGAGGTTTACGATAGTCTTAGGTCAGGTTTTTTACTCCCAGACCACGTAGTCGGGAATGCGGGTTAGTTAATGATAATCACAACAGTACTGACGGGGAATTACCCACCTCTGACTTGGATGGCTTCTCGATTGACAACAAACCACCGGGCAAATTAAAATGTGTGTTAATAAATGCCAGGAGCTTGGGTAACAAGAAAGATTTTTTAGAAACTATGATAGTTGTGGAGGACTTGGATCTTATAGCCATTACAGAATCTTGGGCAAACGATGGGGATGAATCTTTCTTACACATCTCCGGATACGATACTTTTTTGAGAAATAGATCTGATAGGAAAGGGGGTGGAGTGTTGATATACGTGAAATCATGTTTGAAGGCTAGAGAGTGCAACGTGCAGAGAAGTGATATTGAAACCATATGGGTTGAACTTGAGAACAAAAGACGTCATAAGCTTATTGTTGGGGTTTGTTACAATCCACCGAATAGGGATCAAAACTATATCGCCAAAATGCATGATGAAATTTCGTACATGTGTAAGCGAAAGAGGGTTCTCATACTAGGGGATTTCAATTACCCGGGTATTGATTGGGAGAACCTTTCATCTGGAAATCAGTATGAAAGAGACTTTCTTAAGTTGGTGCTCGAAAATTTTTTGTATCAGCATGTATCAGAAGCCACTAGGGGTACTGCTATTTTGGATTTAGTTCTTACTAGTTCTGAGGATCTAGTTGAACATGTTTCGGTGGGGGAAGAGTTTTCTTCCAGTGATCATCGTATCGTCAGATTTCACTGTAACTTTTCCTCGGGTGAGGTTGATAACAAAAGACTGGTTCCTTGTTTTCGGAGAACTAACTTTGATGTTTTGCGAAGAAGGTTAGCGGAAGTTTTCAAAGACCGGTTGGAATCAGTAGGGGTGGTAAGTCAATGGGAAGAATTTAGTACGAAGCTGTCCTCTGTTTTGCACGACGTCATACCCTTTGTTCGAAAAAAGCGTGTTTGTACATCACACCCTCTATGGTTCACGGATAGCGTGCGGAACCTTTATCTTGAAAAGAAAAGAGCATTCAGAGAGTATAAAAGTGGACGAGGTGACCTATCATTGTTTACTGATAAAAGAAGACTGTTGAAGAAAGCTATAAGGGATAGTAAAAAGCAAGTTGAATCTAGGTTGGCAGATAACATTGGCTCTGACCCAAAATCATTTTTTCGATACGTCAATAATGGATGTAAAGGGACAGTTGGCCTCCTCTCGATAGGAGGCTCAAAAGTAGAGAGCAATGTAGGCATGTGTAGTGCTTTCAATGACTTTTTCGCGTCGGTTTTTAATGGAGATAATGATATTCGATATACGGGTGTTGCATGGGGTAATAAAACGCTCAACGATATTCAAGTGGAAGACGTGGAGGTCCTAAATCTTCTAAGAAATGTATGTGCAAGCAAAGCACCAGGACCAGATGATATCTATCCCAGGGTTCTCAGGGAAGGTGCTAATGAATTGTTGGGGCCAGTCGCACAGATATACAGGAGTAGTGTTGCTGAGGGTATCGTCCCGAGAGATTGGAAACTGGCTAACGTTGTTCCGATATTTAAGAAGGGTAGTAGAGAAGTGGTGTCTAATTATCGTCCAGTGAGTTTGACGAGCTCCCTCTCGAAAATTTTGGAAATTATCATCAAAAGGCAGTTTGTGAAGTGGATAGACGAGAATAATGTATTGTCGGATGGGTTCAGGAAGGGGAAGTCATGTGTAACTAACCTCCTTTGCTTCTATGATTACGTGACTAAGGCTTTGGGTAAGAGCAAAAATGTCGACGTTGTTTACCTGGATTTCCAGAAGGCATTCGATCGGGTCCAACATGGCAAACTCTTGAAGCGTTTACACGAGATTGGAATAGGGGGCAACTTGCTGAATTGGATAGAATCGTGGTTAAGAGATAGGTCGCAACGAGTTATGGTGAACGGGGAATTCTCTGGTTGGACAGACGTCACAAGTGGAGTTCCTCAGGGAAGTGTCCTTGGCCCCATACTTTTTTCACTTTTTATCGACAAACTCGATCAGGGTATCGATGGAATTACTAGCAAATTCGCAGATGATGTGAAGCTAATGGGGGTAATCGGAAATGAAAGCGATAGGGAGTTGCTCCAGACCAACTTAAACAAGATTGCAGCATGGGCAAATGAATGGAGCATGACGTTTAGCGTAGATAAGTGCATGGTCGCTCATTTTGGTTCGAACAACCCACGGTTATCTTACGAGTTGAATGGTGTCACTATCCCGGATGCAACTAGAGTCACCGATTTGGGAATTCTCATTGACGAGCGACTTAAGTTTTCTGAACATTGTTCAGCGGTTGTCAAAAAATCGAATAGAATGCTTGGTCTCATTTTCAAAAAGGTCTCTTCGCGTTCTCCTAAAGTCATTCTTCCGCTTTTTCGAGGCTTAGTTCGTCCTGGACTGGAGTATGCTGTAAGGTTTTGGAGACCATACCTACAGAGGGACATAGACTTGGTTGAAGGGGTGCAGAGAAGAGCTACGCGTGTCCTTATTGGCACACAGGGCTTGAGTTATGAAGAAAGACTTCATTTTTTGAATATGTTTACATTGGATGAACGCAGGTATCGAGGAGATATGATCGAAGTGTTCAAAATTTTCAATGGGATGGATAGGATGGACCATGAACTTTTAGTACACCGCCAATCGACTGCTTTTACAAGGGGACACCAGTATCGATTGGTGAGGGACAATGCAAGGTTATGGTGTCGCAGGGAATTTTTCTCCAATAGGGTTGTTAATAAATGGAATAGCTTACCCCCGGAGGTAGTAAATTGTAACACAATTGACACGTTTAAAAAGAAATACGATAAACATGTTGGGGTAAATCGAGAAGCTATCCATTCTTAGAATAAGACAACCATAAGTATTCTTTATGGGCATTGTATGATATTTTATCATGTGTATATATTGTTTGTAATTTGTGTTACTTGCATTTTTAATTGGGTTGCTGTATTTTTGAATCATATGACAACCATATTTTTATGGGCATCTTTTTATCAGCCACCTCGTTGGGCATTTTGCCTGTTGTGGCGTTGTATTTGTATTTGTATTTGTATAATTAGTTGTAATTAGTAAGACTTACTACTAGATCAAAAAGAAATTTTTTGGAGGTATCATGTTCTGACCAAATACCACAGAAATATGTATGCATTTTTTTACTGTTATTATCATGAAAAGTTTTGAGGTTCGGAAAATATGTAGTTCAACTGTTTCTGAGGCAATCAATTTTCAAATCAAATTTCATCAGTTTTTAAATGTCCATGGTGAGCTATTTTGCCAGCTGTCCAAAGCTGTCATATATTAATAACTTTGAGATGCAACGAAAAAATTAATTTAACTGCATAATCTGGA
Organism: Pholcus phalangioides; assembly: GCF_987345545.1. Lineage (NCBI taxonomy): Eukaryota > Metazoa > Arthropoda > Arachnida > Araneae > Pholcidae > Pholcus > Pholcus phalangioides. The sequence continues at coordinate 3,226,450 of NW_028301628.1, read as the reverse complement.
AAAATTAATTTAACTGCATAATATGGAAAAATTAATTTAACTGCATAATCTGGAAAAATTAATTTAACTGCATAATCTGAAAAAATTAATTTAACTGCATAATCTGGAAAAATTAATTTAACTGCATAATCTGAAAAAATTAATTTAACTGCATAATCTGGAAAAGTTAATTAATTGATAAATTAACTAATTATTTTTCCGAGAAATTTTAAATTCATTTCATTGAAATTTTTTTTTGAAAATTAAAAAAAATCCTAGAAATTTAGAAAATAACGACAAAAGCTAAAGCCAATATCTTGTTTAAAAGAAATCTTAAATTTTTCTAGATTTTCCTGAGATTCTAAATAATATCAACGGAAAATAACAAATTACAAGATAAGAAGAAAATTCTACATCAAATGAATTTTCATCATAAATTGGTAAGTTCTTCAGTAGAAAAACTGCATCTCGAAACAACTATAGGAAAACAACTTACGAAGGAGGTTAAATCTCCAAAGTTTGACAGTGATTGGATTTTCATCCCCCCGCCTGAAAGTGATAACCAATGAAGGAAGAGTTTTTTTTTTTTAATTTTTTTCACTGTCAATCAAAGTAAGAAGCAAAGGAAAAGAAAAAATCGGTGATTTCATTCCGAGCACTACTTCGTGCAAAATTGCACGAGTGTCGAGAGCAAAAAGTAGAAGAAGAAAATTACCGTGAAGTACTCTGCAAGCATAGAATAAAAATAATGGACAAGATAAGGGACGACGAGGTACACGGAGCGGTTGGCTCCATTAGGGGACGATGTTAAAGATTAATGGACGGGACCAGAACGTGCAAAAAAATAAACGGCCAAAAAAAAAAAAGAGATTCATTGATGGTTGGTGATGCGCATGCCATGCTCGGAATCTTTCTAATCGATTTTTAACGTTACCTGTGAAATAATTATTTTTCATGTAACTGCTATTCCTTCTTACAGTTATTCTTGGAGAAAAAAAAATTGCATTAGTAAATTACAAAAAAAAAATGTTTTGAAATGCATTTTGTGTTACTGATACCAATACCATTATTACCTAGTTACAATCGTAAAAACGGCTGTTATCTTTTAATTGGCAGCACTTCAAATCAATTGGAGTTATTTTTTGGGTAGGAAATGGTGTGAAAACTTCTTGAAATATTTTTGTTGGTTCATTTTCAATATTCTTAAAAGATAACTTGTCAATTAAAGTTTTTATCTCACTTACTTATACATGGTCGTATTCATACTGACTGACTCGCAGTTCAGTCTAATTCCAAATTAAATCTTGCACCCAGCAGTTTGTACCCAAGGTGCATTTTTATTTATTGATATATCATTATCAAACATTATTTATATTATTATCAAACATTATTTATATTATTATCAAACATTATTTATATTATTACCAAACATTATTTATATTATTATCAAATATTATTCATATTATTATCAAATATTATTTATATATATATATATATATTATTAAAAATCATTTATTATATTTATTTCATAATTTATTATGTTTATATTCTTCCGCTAAAAAAATGTATTATAAATATTATTTTCATTCAAACTCTAATTATTGAGGGCTTGAAAACTAAAGATATTCATGTGAGTTCCAAAAAATATTGATGTTTAAGTTTTTGTGATTCTCGAATGTATTAAAAACATGTTTTGGAAATTATACGCAATAGGAGTAAAATATTGAAAATTATACCAATAATATTGACAATAATATAAAAATTAATATTGAAAATAATATAAAAATCAATATTGAAAACTGTATAAAAATCAATATTGAAAACTGTATAAAAATCAATATTGAAAACTGTATAAAAATCAATATTGAAAATTGTATAAAATAAACTATACTACAAATTCGGAGGGGGTAACATTTTTTAATAGTATAGATATTAAAGTGGAAATTAATAAAGGTGAATATTAATATGAGGAATTATACGCATTAGGGCAATATATTGGAAATAATACAAATAAGAGGGAAAATATTGAAATGTAACAAATGACAATAATTTTTTAATCAGTATCAGAGAAAATGATCGAACTTACATAAAATTACTTGTCACATTAATAAAATGAACGTTAAATAACGCTATGCACCTGACCAGATGAGTTCTTAGTTCATATTTTTCCTGATGAGGCTGAACAAAATTAAAAAAAACAAATTGCTTAAAAATATAATCACTTAAATCGATTTTTATCGTGTTCTAATCTGTCTAACAGTCCCTCGTGCATATGAAAGAAGTGAAAATGGTGAAATTATAATAATCTCAATGTGTTTCAATATCACATGCGATTCAAACGCATTTCTTTACAAATGTTTTTGAATACCAGGTTTTTTTGTAATTAAACAGATTTATAAAAGTTTTGATTAATAAAATAATTTAATTTTCAAGCAATTTTTATTTTCAGAATATATTTTGAAATATATTGTTTCAAAAAGTTTTCTGTAGAATTTTGTTTCCTAGAAATTTATTCAATGATTCAAACGAGGTAAGATCAAATAATCATGTATATTATTGTTGAAAAACATACACTTGATCTCTATCTGAATTATGAATTCATCGAAGAAAAATTTGTAATTACACAAAAAATTATATTAATAAATGACGCTCAATGGTTCTATAAAACATATTTGCATTTGAAAGTAATTATTCTGAATACACAAATTTACTAACAAAAATAACGACCTTTTAGATATTTTTCGCATATTATAAGAAAAACCTGTTTTTTTTAATGCAAAAATAAAGAAAAGCCTCAAAATGTAAATTATTAAATAATTTATGCTAATCTAATTTTCTCTAATGCGTATTTCAGCATAATGTCCTTTGATTAGATTAAAAATAAAATCTGAAAAAAAATATTTGCATAATTTTTCGGTTTTTGTTTAATTTTTTTTATCTCTCTCTTGTATATTTATTTAATACCTATTTTTTTAAAGAAAATATTCTTTATGAAAGCATCATTTCTGTTTTGCGTGATATGAGTCCCCTCTTTTTTATTCGATATATTTTCTAAGTCTAGATCTCACAGAGCTGACCCATGTTATCATCTCATTTATATTGTGAGCCTTGACAAAGATGTAATCTGAAAGTTTAATGATCCAGTGAAAAGCAATTGCTTCTGAACATCGAATACAAAAAAGAAATTCTTTTCTCTTCTATATATAAGTTTATTTTCTTTCTTCTCCTTTCTTTCTTGTGAATATTTTCAAAGAATAAAGAGGAAAATACCCTTTTTTTTACGGAATAAAATCTTTTCTTTGTCGTTAAACTAAGTAATCCGTTTTTGGCGTTGTCCTATGTAAATAATGTATTGAATATTTCTCTATGACGCTTCAAACTTATTTGTACGTTCCGTAACGAATGGAAACTTGTATTTATGCAATGGGAAGTATTTATATATACTTTCTTTCAATGTTAAAAATTTACAGTAGCGCACAATAATTATGAGAGATAATGTTACGGTTATATATAAAGTATTTCACCAACTTGTTCGAAGTATTGTTAATGTCAAACAAACGGGATTTCTAACTTACATTTGGGATTTATCGGATCATCATAATTCCCAACAGAGACATTTTTCCTTTATTTCCGTATTCAGGGTAGCCATTCTCCACTAAAAAGATAGTCATAAAGAAAACTCCTATTTACAAAAAAAATGTATTGAATGTCACTAATCAAATTCAAATTCATCTGTGTACAAATAAGGATGCATATTCATATGTATGTGCAAAAATGCTGAAAATCTTTCATTAAAATACATACATACTTTCATAGCATGAAGAAAATATATAACTTTTTTACAAAATGAAACACTTTTTCTTTATCGTTAAACAAATTAATCTGTTTTTAGCATTTTACTATGTAAATAATGTATCGATTATTTCTATGAGGCTTCAAACTTGTTTGTATATTCCGTAACAAATGGTCACTTAAGTTTACCCAATGGTTGTAAGTATTTATACTTTCTTTTAATGTTAGAAATTTATATCAGATTACAATAACTGTTAGAGATAACGTTACGGTTATGTGTGTGTATAATTTCTCTAAATACCGTAGTTCGAGGTACTGGAAATATCTATAAAGGGTACTAATAATGAACAAACAATTTTTTACTTTTGTATTTAGAATTCATCCGATTACCATATTTTGCAACAGATAGACACTTTATATATATAGTATGCATCAAAGAGAAAATTAACAAAATCAGCTTTCAATGAAAAATTTCAAAAACAGATTTGAATGAAAAATTTCAAAAGTTAGAGTATCGCGCCTCAAAAGGCTGCTTTATACACATATCCCGAAATTAAATATTATGAAAATGCGAAAGATGAGAAGTCATTGAAAAATTGTACAAAGGGAAAATATGGATCAATGAGGAGGTCGTTCTCGAGGGAAAACCCTCCGCATTGCTCCAAACTGCAAAAAATGTTTCTAATGATAGTAAGCCTAATAGGCATAAAATTACCATCAGTTCCCCCGACATTTTTGCGATAAACAAGCTTTGGAAGTCAAACAGCAAAAATGACAATATACAATTAGAATCAAAATATGAAATAACAAATGAGTTAGGAACACAAAAATATATATACACAAAGTGTGTTAAAAATTGAAAAATGAGAAAACTTGAAGAAAAACATACCAAGAGTAAGACTCTTTTTAAGCGTGCAAAAAGAGTCTTACTCTTGGTATGTTTTTCTTCAAGTTTTCTCATTTTTCAATTTTTAACACACTTTGTGTATATATATTTTTGTGTTCCTAACTCATTTGTTATTTCATATTTTGATTCTAATTGTATATTGTCATTTTTGCTGTTTGACTTTCAAAGCTTGTTTATCGCAAAAATGTCGGGGGAACTGATGGTAATTTTATGCCTATTATGCTTACCATCATTGGAAACATTTTTGCAGTTTGGAGCAATGCGGAGGGTTCCCCCTTGAGAATGACCTCCTCATTGATCCATATTTTTCCTTTTTACAATTTTTCAATAACTTCTCATCTTTCGCCTTTTCATACTATATATATATATCTTATTTTATATTTATACATATATAAACATAAAATAAGTGAATAGGCGGCGCCAAAAAAAAAAGAAATTCGAGAAATAGTTTTTTGGCCGGCAAGAAATAAATAATTAGGAGAAATAATGCGGACCGCAAAGCTGTTGAAGAGCTGTGTCCTAGAATACATTTAACATCAAACAAATATCTTTTTAAAATCTATAAAATCATTATGTTCAAACTTTATCAGTGACAAAGCATTGGGAGCTTCTAAGGTATTCCTAATAAATAAATTGCATGTATAAAAATGCTTTTGAAATAATTTTCCTTATAATTAAGTTTTTCTCATATGAAAATTGAAAATATAGTAAAAATTGGAAGGTAAGTTTCTTAGAACTGCACGAATTATAAAACGTTTTCAAGCGATTTCTTGAACGGACATTTATAGTTTGAATTTAAGTTTATATATAGCTTAAATAAATGAATTAAAATTTTATATATGTTTCAAAATCGAATGAGATCGATACAATTCATTTGCTTTTAATTCATCGGTAATTTCCCACACAAAAAATCGTACCTGAAACAATTTAAAGATCATGAAATATATTTTTCTATCAAACCTTGATTAAATTAGTTAAAAATTTCAATGTTTTATAATCCATTTATTAAATTTATGAAGAATGTAAATTTTAGAGAATGCGAAAAGCCTGTTTTATACATACGTGGACAGAGTTAACAGGGTATATGTCATTTTATCGGTGTACTATAGATCTTAGAGGCATATTTCCAATTAGAAAAAGTATCCAAATAACGTGTAGTACTCGGTTAGGACATTCCTGATGCAAGGGGTTGTATAGTTATTAATGTTATATAAATAACTTTTCATACAGACCCCGCGTGCCCAAAAATCCAATCAGAAAGTCTTTGTCTTGTCTCTGCTGATGTCAAAGTTTTGAAAGTTTGGAAAAAACAGCGGGTAAAACGGTACGGGGAAACCGTTTTACCCGCATTTAATGTCATTTTCTCTCAATTTTCCTCCGTTATTTCGAATTCCAATATCCAATGAATATTGCACTCACAAACGAAGAATTTTTTAGTTAGCATCAGGAGAGACAGGACAATATTTTCTAACTAGGGTTTTTCGGGTACAAGAGGACTATATTTTTCTAAATAACTATGCAATCCCTTGTAACATGAATTACATATCTTAGTACTACACGTTATTTGGATATTTTTTCTAATTGGAAGCATGCCTCTAGGATCAACGGTTCGTCAGTAAAATACAATACGCCTTGTTACCTACGCACCCTGTATATTTCTAAAAAGAGAATGTTTGAATTAGATTATATTATTTGATCTTACAAAGATTTCGATGATGTCTGCGTATCTTATATTTCGCCAGAATATCATAATATGTGCAATAGGTCACAAAACCTATAATGCCATCAGACTTATGGTGTACGGCCACTGACGATAGGTTTGCAATATACTGCACTTATAATCTTCATTCTGACTTGCATAAAAATTGCATTGGGCGCGGTAGCCCAGGTTGATAAGATACTCGCCTAAAGTAAAAAAGGATGTATAGAGGTGTCGCGTGCTCGATTCCCGATTCGTCCTTGTCAGAAACATTCCTGACAGAGGGGTACAACAGAAACGGTGACATGACCACAGAAAAAATATTGCTACCGCAAGGAGTCCCACATCGAGGAGTTAGCGCACCATCCTCTCGGTGAGTATGAAAAAGTTCGGAATTAGCAATAAATTTTAGGTCCCGGTCTAATTAGCCTCGTGTGCAGAAAATAACCGTGGTGCGACAAAAATTATCAAATAAAAATTTTGTTAGTAATTAATCGGGAAAATTATGTCAAATTATTATTTCATACACAGCAATCGATATGTATCAAATTAATATAGTATTGTTTTGAGAAAATTGTGCAAATATATAGTGCTATATATTTAAAAGTACTTTTGTGAAGTTATTACGTTACGTCGTCAAATTTTATTTGTTTACTGCCATTCGTTTGCCTCGTGTATGTATTTTCAATCGAAATGAACATGAAAGTTAAAAAGAAATTTGAAGCGGTTGAATTCTGAAAATATAGGATAGGATATAAAATGCTTCATAGATGGATTTTATGAAGTTAAAAAATTATTCGATGAAATATCAACATTAATATAATCAGACAAAAATTTTCTCTGAAGTTTAAGGATCGTTCCAATCATTTTTTTTAAGAACTTTATCATGGAAAAGGAAATCACAATGACAGCCGTATTATGATCTGTATGTCATTTGAAGCGCTTCTAGAAATTGCAGGAACTTAAAAACAAAATAACTTGCATCGAACGTTTCATTCGATCCATTATTGTAGGTATTTCAGTGACATATCTTCTGACTTTTCTCGCATTTTCCGATTATTCTCGGGTATTATTATTATTCAGATTTGAGTTGTTGTCAAATTTCACAAAAAAATAGAGAGCTTGAGTTTCAAAAATCTTATCCTTTAAGATAAATAATGCATTAAATATTAAAATATGTGCATTACTGTCCATGTAAGCTCGTTCTTTATGTTCAGAAAATACAGAAATATGATGATTTTATTATTATATATTAAAAAAACTATATTCATTTTATCTCAGGATACCGACTCCGAAGCTGAAGCATTTCGAGGATGACAGTCCTGATGTCATACCATCGAAGCCATTTTGTACAGGTATGGATATTTGATAACGTTTGAACCACGCAATTGTGTAAATAGTACGGTCTATTATTTTATGAAAAGTTTATCGCACTTACAGTTTTGATATATGTTTATTAGCAATTCTTGAAATAACCGTATTCTTTTCAATTTTTTGATGCATACCAATGACATTATCATCGTAGATTATCCACTTTTAAAAATGTATCATGAACAGAAAAATATCGCAATACTTTTTTCACCTTAATTTACTGCGAACAATTCGTAGTGCAGATATCTATCCACATTTATCATCTTATCACATTCATCCGTATTCATCACCTCATCATATTCACATTTATCATCTTATCAAATTCATCCGTATTCATCACCTCATCATATTCACATTTATCATCTTATCACATTCATCCGTATTCATCACCTCATCATATTCACATTTATCATCTTATCACATTCATCCGTATTCATCACCTCATCATATTCACATTTATCATCTAATCATATCCACATTTATCATCTAATCACATCCACATTTATCATCTAGTCATATCCGAATTTAATTAATCATACCCATCACTATCATCTAATCACATCCACATTTATCATCTAGTCATATCCGAATTTAATTAATCATACCCATCACTATCATCTAATCATTCGCCTGAATCATCTTATCATATCTCTCTCTCTCTCTCTCTCCCTCTCTCTACCAATATTTATCATCTCATCACATGTGTCCACGCGTTTTTAATCTAATCATATCTATCCGCATTTATCATCTTATCATATCTATCTGCATTTATCATCTCATCACATGTATCCACGCGTTTTTAATCTAATCATATCTATCCGCATTTATCATCTTATCATATCTCTCTCTCTATTCGCATTTATCATCTTATCACATGTATATATCCACGCGTTTATAATCTAATCATCTCTCTCTCTCTCTCTCTACCTACATTTATCATCTTATCACATCCATACACGTTTATAATTTAATAATATCTATCTACATTTTTATCATCTCATCATATCTATAGAAATTTAACATATCGTATCTGCCACATTTGTCATCTTCTAATATCTGTCCACGTTTACCATATTATAATATCTAATCACATATATCTATATTTATAATGTAATCATATCCATCTACATTTATAATGTAATCATATCCATCTACATTTATAATGTAATCATATCCATCTACATTTATAATGTAATCATATCCATCTACATTTATAATGTAATCATATCCATCTACATTTATAATCTAATCATATTTATCCGCATTTATCATCTTATCATATGTACCCGGTCCCTATCCACACATGTGGGAATTTCTCTTATTCGTGAAAAAAAAATATTCTACCTTATAATCAACAGCGCCGAATAAAATATCAAATTCATTCAGCTATAATAAAATATTAAGGGATAAAAAAGTGTTGTTAGCTCACGTCTTTCAGAAAAAGAAATATCGATTCAAGTGTTCATTTTCTCGCATCTATACGACATCAGCCATCGCAAAACAAAGTAACTTTGAGAATTATTATTTTTTTAATATATATTTTTATCACAATCTCTTCCAAGAAAATAAAATTAGCTTTTACAATACATAGTTTCGAATAGAAATATCTCAACAAGACGATAAAGAACGATTGGAAAAAAAGAAAAGGCAATGATTTGCTTAGAAAAGCATTGTCTTTGGTTACCATTCTTCTTCCAAATGCTAATTTCTCTAGCATTTCAAATACAAATACAAAATACAGGGTGGGCAAAAAGTCCGTAGAAACTAAAAATTCTTAAAAACCGGAAAAATAACCGAAATGAAAAACGGTCTGCAGGGTTAAAATTATTAGGTCACGGGAATTTTTTTAAGGCAGGAAAAAAATATCTCAAAAACAGCCGATAGGTGGCACTGACGTACACAAGTAAAGGAAAAGATACGCGAATAACGAACAGAATGCCTCCAAATCGTTTATTACAGCAGTATGTGATCCATATGACCACCACCACTGGGGATTACACATTGCAGGCGAGTCACAAATCGAGCAATGGCAGAGCGCAGCAGGTCTGCATGACACCTCGCATCTTTCTGTTCCGACAGATTGGATGGACCATACGCCAGCGCCACCTATCGGCTGTTTTTAGGGGTGGTTTTTTTTTCCTGTCAAAAAAATTCCGGTGACCTAGCGATGCTAATCCTGCAAACCGTTTTTTATTTCGGTTATTTTCCCGGTTTTTATGAATTTTTAAAGTTTCTACGGATTTTTTGCTTAACCTGTACGAGGCCACAACAGGCAAAATGGCCAGCGAGGTGGCTAAGGTAGGCTACTTTGTGCTTAAAAATCTCTACTTAATGATTGGATTAAGAGTCGTGTTCTTAGAAGAATATACTCTCTGCTTCATCTCTGTATGTATATTTTCCCCTCTAAACTACATTCTTGAAAAATTTCTAGGAAAGTTATTTTTTGCCTTTCGTTGAAGCAAGATCAGCTGTACTCCGATCTCACGCTGTGAATTAAACTCAAAGAATTCCGGCTCATTTTTGTAGTTTCTACCACCAAGTTCCATGTTTGATTTTCAGAACTAAATAAAGTTTAACGGTTTCCATTTCTGGAGTGTTTGAAGCTAAGCAGAAAAAAATTATAATATTTTTTTGGAATTTCGAGCAAAAGATTTTTCATTTCATTCTTTCTTTAAAAATATCAAAATAACTACCCAATTCCATGGCAAAATCATTGATATCATAATCAAATACCTTCCTGCCAACATTATGGTTTCTTAAACGCCGAAATATCAATAACATTCAGAGATTTAAAAAAAAACTGCAGTCCTGAAGTCATAAGAAGGAATAATATATAATAATCATCAAGTTATAATAACGCACCGAACGTCAAATCATGTAGAAGATGTAAGAACTATGTAGGAGAAAATAATATGAAAAAAATTACAAGGGAATGACCAGTTTCCATGTTCGTGTGTCTTTTTTTCTTGTGTAGATAAGAAGTAACCCCCATTATATCTTCGAAGTCTTTTTTTCTACCCTATCAACTTTACCTGATTTTCTTTGGAAATTGGTCTCTAGTGTAATCCCTACCCATGGAAAGTCTATTTCCGCATTAACGACTTGCATTCTAAGTTTATCTCTCGAAATAAAAGGAAAAGAAATTGCTAAAAAAGACGATAAAGAACGACTGGAAAAAAGGAGACTATGATTTGCTTAGAAAAGGTATCGTTTTTGGTTTCTATTCTTCTTCCAAATGCAAATTTCTCTGGAATTTCCTTCTTCGTGCTTGAAAATCTCTACTTAATGACTGGATTCACAGAGTCGTGTTCTTAGAAGAATACTCTCTAACTTATATTATACCCTTTCTCTCTATAATACTCTATCCATATATTTTTTTTTTTCTCACAAACTAGCTTCTCGAAAAAATTTCTGGGAAAGTTATTTTTTGCCTTTCGTTGAAACGAGATCAGCTGTACTCGGATCTTACGCTGTGGATTAAAACCAATGAATTCTGGCAATTTTTTGCAGTTTCTATTAAAAGGTTCTATGTTCGGTTTCTAGAATGGACTAAGCTTTAATGATTTCCATTTCTGGAGTGTTTGAAACTAGGCACAAAGAACAGTTTTATTATTTCTTTTTTTTGGAATTTCGAGCAAAAGATTTTTCATTTCAATCATTCGGATAATAATATGAAAATCATTATTCAAGGAATTCCATAGCACAATAATTAATATCGTTATTAGAAATACCTTTCAGCTAACATTATGGTTTATTAATTAAAAACACAGACAGATCAATAATCTTAGAGATAAAAAAAGAATTGTGTTGAGAGTCATGAAGCCATATGAAGGGATAATATATAATAATCGTGTTCTTATAATATAACGCAATGAACGTGAAATCATGTAACAGAGAAACTAATCAAACTAAGTAGGAAAAAAATAATAATATCAGAAAATTTCAATAGAATGGTCAGTTTCCTTGTTCGTCTTTTGTTTCTTATGTAGATAAGAAGTAACATTCATTATATACATCTTCTGAGTTTTTTTCTTTGTATCCTACCAACTTTACCTGATTTTCTTTAGAAATTGGTCTCTAGTGTAATCCCTACCCATGGAAAGTCTATTTCCGCATTAACGACTTGCATTCTAAGTTTATTTCTTGAAATAAAAAGAAAAGGAATTGCTAAAAAAAGACGATAAAGAACGACTGGAAAAAAGGGACTATGCTTTTCTTAGAAAAAGTATCGTCTTTGGTTTCTATTCTTCTTCCAAATGCAAATTTCTCTGGAATTTCCTACTTAGTGCTTAAAAATTCCTACTTAACGACTGGATTCAGAGTCGTGTACTTAGAAGAATACACTCTCCCTTTATCTTTCCTTCTCTTACTGTTCCAATAAACTGGATTCTTGAAAAATTGCTGGGTAATACTTTTATTTCTTGAGTGTTTGAAACTGAGTACAACAAATATTAATAACTTTCTGGAATTCTGCGAACAAGATTTTATATCTCAATTATTCTGATAATTACATAAAAATAACTATTCAAAGAATTCCATATTATAATCATTGATGTCCTTATAAAAATTACCTTTCGGCTTACATTCTGATTTTTAAATACAGAAAAATCATTAACCTTCAGAGATGAAAAAAAAAATTGAATTCATGACACCATAAGAAGGAATAATAATAATCATGTCGTTATAATAACGTACTGTACGTCAAATCATGAAAGAAATCCATCAAACTGTGTACGAAAAAAAACATGGAAAAAATTACGAGAGAATGACCAGTTTCCATGTCCGTATGTCTTTTCCTTTCTTGTGTAGATAAGAAGTAACCTCCATTATATCTCCTGAGTCTTTTTTTTTCCTACCCTACCAAATTTACCTGATTTTCTTTCGAAATTGGTCTCAAGTGTAATTCCTACCCACGGAAGTCTATGTCGGCATTAACGACTTGCATTCTAAGTTTATCTCTCGAAAGGAAAAGAAAAGAAAAAGTCGATAAAGAACGCCTGGATAAAAGAAAAGACAATGATTTGCTTAGAAAGGTATCGTCTTTGGTTTCCATTCTTCTTCCAAATGCAAATTTCTCTGGAATTTCCTGCTTCGTGCTTAAAAATTTCTACTTAATGACTGGATTCAGAGTCGTGTTCTTAGAAGAATACTCTCTCTAACTTTATCTCTTTCTCTTTTCATGCATATATATATATATATTTCTCTTAAACTAGTTCTTGAAAAATTTCTGGGAAAGTCATTTTTTGCCTTTCGTTGAAACCAAATCGGCTATACTCGGATCTTCCGCTGTGGATTAAAACCAAAGTATTCCGGTCCATTTTTTGCAGTTTCTACCACCGGGTTCCACGTTCGATTTTTAGAAAGTAAGAAGAGTTTATATAATGATTTTTGTTTCTGAATTGTGTGTGAAACTATGTAAAAAAAAATGATAATAATTTTCTGGAATTTTTATGGATGGGAACTCGTTGTGTTAAGAAATCCTTAAAATTGAATATTTTATTCTGAAACATTATTTGGCAAAGTGCCACGAATCTAAATTTCACGCTGTTCGGTAAGCAAATATGGTGAGATTGTTTCTTGGAATTGCGTATTAAAGTTATTTAGATAGTTCTCGTCTTGATGCTGCATTTGTAGCGAAGCGTTTCTCAGATCACTTCGCTGAGCAAGCTGAATGTAGGAAAAAGTTATAGATGCTTGAATGCGTTTACATTTTAAAAGTTCTGTAATTAAAAGGAGATGCACCATCACTATTCGTTAATTTTCGAATTTGTGTAAATGTATTTCGAGGAAATGTTATTTACGTTTGTGTAAAATAGTTCTTTTTTAGATTATTAATAAATATAAAAATTTAGAGAACTCGCAGATTGATTGGAAAGAACAAACAGAAGTGGAAAATATGAAGTTCGATTAAAATTTCATGTGTTTAAATAGGTCTTTGAAGGCGGCTGTTTTGGCGTTAATGGGAGTATATAAATTTTTTTCTCAAATTTCCATTACTGCTCCAATTTCTTTCCCGGGATTCAAATCGTACTTTCCGATCCATATTATTGCCAGTACATTGGTGGCAACATTTCGGGCAGCTACATGAGCACAAAAATAATTGTTCGATGTTCTTCTAATAGCTGCTTCGGTTTATACTGGGCAGGGGTGTACGCTGGATCGACCTTTGGGAGAGCCACAAAAGGTTTGGGGAGGGGTGCACAGAGGTTTTCCTCTCGAGAAACTTTATCCGAATTCTGGCCAAGTGTCAGAAACTGCCATGTGGCTCTTTACAGGAAGGGGAGGGCGCTAAGGGATAAGTGGACTATAGCCCAGAGCGGAAAATTAGTAGAATGGGAATGTAGCAGTAACATTTCCAAACTCCGTAAGCGGTGAAACCGTAAATCTACCTTTGCTTAGTGTGTTAGGGACTGAATCGGTGATTCACCAAACGAATGATCTAGAGTTTCGAAATCTTGTTAGTGATCAAACAGTGACGCAGAGAGCGACGGACCAGCAAAGTGGATGACCAAAAGAGTCACATAGAGAGTAAGGGAACAGGCTAATAAAGAACCAGGTCCGTGAATGACCAAAGGAGGCGCCGAGAGACTGATGGATCCGGTCATCGAGTGGCCTAGAGCGTGAGCGACTAGGTTGGTGAACAACCAAAAGAATGATCTAGAGCTCCTGCAAGCGATTTGAGTGACCAAAACATCATGTGAACATACAAATGCACGGTCTAGGCTACAGAAAGTAGCCTAGACCGTGATAGACCAGGTCACGCGGATGACCAAAAAAATCCCCCTAGAGTTCGCCACCTGTTTTTCACTGTTTTATCTGTTTTGTCACCAGTAAAAAAACAGGCCGGTGAGTGCCGTAAAGCAGGGTTTCTCAAACTTTTTCCACCCGTGGTGCCCCTTACCCTCGACTCGTCATTTGCCGGAATCAGTGGATTTTAGGGAGGCAGAATATTTGAATATTTCTTTAAATATTTCTTAAATGCCGCCGAAACCATTAACTGAATCCATAGAATCAAACACTTCCTTTGTGTTTCTATTACCGGCGCACGACCTGCCTTGGTTTTTTTTTCTATCTTTATAAATCACAAAGCAGGCAGTTATATATTCGGAAAGTACAATTACTTCAATACATTTATTTTATATGTGATTTCACGTCTTTTGTATGTTCTCTTTATTTTTCAAGTTTTCTATACAGGGTGTTCTGTTAATGGACCGATAAACTCAGAGGGTTGTTAGTACGCATCAAGAGGAACAAAAATTGTGATGTAACATGGTGTCGCAAACCACGTTGAGAGGGTGAAAATCGCGAAGAATGCATGCAAGCTGTGAGTCCAGAAGAGACGAAGGATGGATGTCAGTTGATCGCTGAATGCCTTCACGGGTTCACTCACAATGTCTGACGACTGTGGACACACCGGAGGATCTCATAGCGATGATTGTCGTCGCTGCGGCAGACATCAAAACCATACCCGTATCTTCAAGCGCGTCCCGGGAATCGTTTTTACGTCGTTGTAGACTGTGCAATGACGTCAGCAGCCACCACTTCTAACAACTCTTGTAATAATTAATCATATAAATATTTTTGTCGTTCCAGCGTGACGTCGAAACCTGCATGCGGTTTTCGCGATCTACACCCTCTCAACGTGGTTTGCGATATCATGTTTCATTGCAATTTTTGTTTCTTTTGATGTCTACTAACAACCCTCTAGTTGTCGGTCCATTAACAGTACACCCTGTATACATGTCATTGTTTAATTTTAACTTTATGTTTTTGTTGTTAACTTCTTTCAAGCTCAGTATATTGCTGAGTGAGTTGTTTGCTTTTATCGCTATGAAACTGTGATCGCTGTGTCGGACCCACCTTACCGTATGCCTGTAAAGGCGGGACGGCTGAACTTATTGAGGGGCGCGGTAGCCCAGGTTGATAAGATACTCGTCTAAAGTACCAAAGGATGTTCGGAGGTGTCGCGAGTTTGATACCCGGTTCGTCAGTTCGTCCTTGTCAGAAGACTTTCCTGACACAGGGGTACAACACATAGGCGGAGATAGACTTGGAAGTCTGTGGGGCACGGTCATTATTGCTGAGAAGCACGATGATGATGATGTCAAATCATATATACATTAGATCAGTCGACTCCACCTTTGACGCTGACGTTTTTGTTGTACCTCCGCCCATGGTACAACAAAAACGGTGACTTGACCGCTGCAAAAAATTGTTACCGCAGGGAGTCAGTCCCCCATCGAGGGGTTAGCGCACCAACCTCTCGATGAGTATAAAAAACAAGCCTGCCGTTCGGAATCGGCAATAAATTGTATGTCGCGGTCTAATTAGCCCTCGTGTGCAGAAAATGTCCATGGTGCGACAAAAATGATCAAATGATGAACTTATTGATATATATTTTTCCCATTAACTATGGGGGAAAAAAATATCAGCTCAAAAAAAAAAGTCACGCACTGTAAGGTATAGACCTTTATTCAAGCTAAGCCAACACAGAAATAACTTCTTCCTAGTAACAAAGAAAACACTTTTGTTTTGCTACATTGTGTAATAAAAGACTTCGTAACACAAAAAAAAACCATGATTGAAATAACTACAAACGTCATCGATGATCATTTAAGAAAACAAAACGCACTTAATAGACAACATGTCGAATACAAATATCCATCTTCCCCCCATGATATTTTCTCATCCTCTAAAAAAAAAACTACCTACGACTACCTTTCCTTAATGCTGTAGGTTCGGAGACGGGGGAAAGAAATCAGTGACCTAAAAGTAAACGATGTACATCTCTCTGCTGAGATTTGTTCCCATCCTTTAGCTCAAGTTTGTGAAAGCTTCCACTTTAAACCACTCTAAATAGGCTCTACTAGACGAAATCCTTTTAAAGCTTCGATTGGATCTCATGTTTCTGGAATGGGTGGGTTTCTAGGTGAAGAGGTTGCATACACATACACACCCAGAGATCACTACCGGCATAGACAATGACTCCCATCTTCTCCAACGTAAAGCGTTGCCTAAATCCTATTCTTCAAAGTTTTCTCCAAAACGCAAGGGGAATACAAATGAAGGTTTAACTTTCTTTTCTTTCTTGTGCCATCTTTTTTTTACTTCTTCTGAGAATAATTTTGTTCCCTTATCTTTATTTGTAGTAGGATCCTTCTCTCCCCGGGAGGAAAATGTTGTTCTAGATAACATCTCAGAATTATTCTGGAATGTAGGATATTATTACTATATACTCTGGAAAGGTTTCTTCGTCATATCGTATAGGTGATCATAAGTGCATGGTCATTGGTTATTTAGACTGGAATGGAGCTATAAATCAGTCGGAATGTAAAATTACTGAACAAAATTTGATGTAGACAGAATAGATTATCGATAACTAGCGATATCGGGATAGTGGTGAAGGTACTTATAGAGCAGTGGTGCGCATACTTTTTGAAGCACGACCCCCACCTCCTTTGGACCAAAAATTTTATAGGCGACCCCTTCACAGGCCGATCATATGTCCTGGTTTTCTGGGACATCCCGATTTTTTGCTAGTAAATGTGCTGTCCCGAAAACACTTTCTGGAATGACGTAGCCGATATATTGATTATTGTGCAAGTAGAAATTTTATAAAATTTCATTGGATACACGGTAATTAACTCAGCTGAATAAAGCTATTCTCTAGTTTTTACGTATTTTTTTTAACAAAAATGAATTTTTTATTTGGAAGTTTTTATTTTGGAGAATCTCTCGCGACCCCCCCCCCCAGCTCATTGACACGACACCCAGGGGGGTTCGGGACCCATGGTTTGCGCACCACTGTTCTAGAGTTTTATTATGAATTACCTACAGCACCAAGATAAAAACAACGAAATTTTATATCGTGAAATACATTCAAAACTAAGAGGGAAAAAATCAATTTTGATTCCATTTAGCCAATTAATAATTGCATAGATTTTTTGCAACAAGAACAAATAATAGAGATGTTGTGTCTCGAAACACAACATCATGAACCCTGTCGCGCTGCATAAAATACTCATCAATCAAATTCTGACCAAGACCAGCGTTTTTCAACCTATGGTCCACGGACCAGAGGTAGTCCGTGACGATGGCATAGGTGGCACAGGCAGTCTTGATAATTTAATTATAATTGAAAAAAAAATATTAAACCGTTGTGACTGATATTAGTAATAACGGTATGAGTTCAAATAAAAATTACATATTTATACATCGAGGAAAATGCGATCCTGAATATCAGATGTCACTAAATTTTGCCAAAAAATGATATTTATTGCCTTAAATACAATTTGATAATTACAGTCCGTCTCTAAAATTTGGACAATTATTTTTTGAAAAATCATTTTTTTTTAATTTTTCCGCTCAGGCTATTGTTTTCACGAACTAAATACGTGGTGTCCCATAAGTTCATAAATGGGTTGAAAGTTCATAAAAATTGAAGAAATTTATATATTCGGAATTGGGTTTGCAAGAAACATTATTACTCTCACTGGAAATTTTTTTTTCTAAAAAACAACTAGTTCAATTTTTTCCGATAGGGAGCGTTGCAAACAAAATCACTGGAAATTGGCTAATCAGTTCTATAAATGCATGGTCTGCAATTAACAGCTGATTCCTGAATTTTCCTGTTACAGTAACATGTTTTCGCTGTGATGTTGATAGCGGTAGATAAATCAATACTGGTGACTGGTGAAGTTGTCTTACATCAGTCGCAAATTGCCGACTGAAGCCTTGCGAACATTCCGGACACAAAAATGATTGAATACATGTTCAGGTTCAAATACTCCTGAAACCCGAAATCCGTGTTGCACCCTTCTATCAACGAAAACTTCTTCGCAAACCACATTCGAAATATGCCAGTTCCTTCAATTCTTATGAACTTTCAATGTATTTGCGAATTTATTTCACACTCCAGTAAAATCCCTAAGATGAAGACAAGAAAACTTCAAATGCGAAATCCATTAAAAACTGGGAAAAAAATCAATAATGGATCCATTTTAACCAATCAATAATCACGTGGATCCTTTCAACAAGAACAAATAACAGAGATATTATGTCTGAAAAGTAAATCTTATAAACCCTATGGCGCCACGTAATATACTCATCAATCAAAATCTTTTCACAAAGACATCAATGATTATTTTTATTTTAAATAAATAGATACTATACAACGGATCATGTTTATGAGACGTATAGCTGATCTGTATTTAAGTATGATTCGTCTTTAATAGTTTTTCTTACCACTCGTATATTATACGAAGGATAAAAGTAAAAACCTTATTGTGATTTATGAGTACCATTCTCTGGTGGAAACATTGTGATATATATTCCGAGTCATTTGAAGATTTAGTGAAGCATGAAATTAACTTACACGTTCACTTATGGATCAATTTTTTAAGGAGTTGACAAAATAAGTAATGCGATGGTGATTTTTATCCTACTTATTACTTCAGGGATAATTATAATCATCTCACAGAGTGTATAATTATCTCTATTTACACATTTCTATTTTTTACGATCTTTCGCCTGAATCCAATATTATATTAATATTGCGAATATAAATATATATATATATATTTTTATGTCACGAATGATTTTCTAAAATGAAATCAGAATTATATATATATGTATATATATATATTCGATAAATACACTGCATTATCGTATTCAATCACTACAGCTTTTTTCATCTTCATTTATGAGCTACGGTGCAAAAATTATAGCAATGTGTAAACTATTCACAATATTAAATTCTTACATATATTAACAACTACCTGTTACCTGCGGCTTCGCTCCTGTGGATTCTGTGGCCGAAAATTGTTCGGCGATGATTCCTCACCCCCATATAACATTTGAACCCCCTAATGATCCTCCTTGAGAGTTGAATTTCCAGAAATTCCGTCTTAGTGAGCCTCTATATTGTAAAATATAAAAGCTATATATAACAATTTTTTTTAAATAATGAATAGCTTCATAATATTTCAAAATAAATTGATAGCTTCAATGGTTTGGGCTCTCATTTCTGAGATTGCCCCTCATATAATCTTTGAACCCCCTTCCTCCCATTACCTCCTTAAATGTTGAATTTTGGAAATCTCTTCTTTCATCTTGATTTATGAGCTCCTGCGAAAAAATTAGAGCAATGAACTATTTACAATATTAAATGTTCGCATATATTAAAACTCCAATCAATTCCAAAATTCATTTTTTTTAAATTTTTTTGAGTCTTTCTTTTTAAATGTCTAGAGTCGAAAAATTCAATGACGAAGACGTAATTCAAATATGATAATTAATTTTGTTTTTAATAACCATAAAATTTCAACTTATTTTTTGCTAACTATAACTTACCCTTCATGGCCATCGAAAGGCTTTCAGAAAGCCATGGACGGTTATTTCTTTTGTTTTAAATGAAAAGTTACTATGTTACGGATCATGTCTATGCTGATCTGCCTTTCAGAATGGTTCGTCTGTAATAGTTTTTTTTCTTTTTCACCTATCAAAAATTACATGATGAAAAAAAGTAAAAACCTTACCATAATTTATCACCCTCCCCCATTATTTTGGTGAAAGCTTTGGGATATTCAGAGTCATTTCGAGAGTTATTAGCGATGCATGAAATTAACTTAAGAGTCAATGTTTTTATGAAGTGACAAATAGGTGATATGCTCGTATGGTTTGGAAGTTGTTCCATACAAATTTAAACAGGATTGCAGCACGGGCAAATGAATGGAACATGTTTAGCGTTGACAAGTGCACGGCCGCTCATTTTGGTTCGAATAACCTACATTCCACTTACGAGTTGAATGGTATCACTATCCCGGGTGCGTAAGATCACAGATTTGGAATTTCTCATTCACGAGCGGCTTAGGCTTTCTGAACTTTGTTCAGCGAAAGTCAGAAAATCAGAAACAATTCTCGGTTTCATTCTTAAAAAATCTCTATGCGTTTTCCTAAAGTCATTCTTCCGCTTTCCGAAGAAATATGATCGAAGTGTTCAACATTTTTCAACAGGATGATAGTATGGGGACACCAGTATCGTTTAGTAAGGGACAATTCCGGGTTGTGGTGTTGCAGAGAGTTTATCGTTAATATGGTTGTCAATAAATTGAATAGCTTACCTCCGAGGGTTGTAAATTCGAACACAATTTATACGTTTAAAAAGAAATACGATAAACATGGTGGGATAAATCGAGAAGTTATCCATACTTAGGTAAGACGGCCATAATGTTTTTATGACAAAATGTATTATTATTTTATTATTTTCATTTTATATAATTTTTGTTTTTGTAATATATGATTTTTTATCGGGTTGCTATATTTTGGTTATATATTTAGCATCAGTATTTTTATGGGCATAATTTTTTGAGCCATCTCATTGGGCAATGTGTTGGGCAGGTGTTGTGGCCTTTGTATGTCTATTCCATTTATTACCTTGAGGAGGTACACATAATAATCTCTCTCACAAAAACTATAAATATCTCAATTTATAAGCCTTTTTGTTTTTCAAGCTTCATATTTCCAAATTCATATTAATTGAATAAATATATTTATTTAATATATTGTCTCGAAGGATTTCATTAAATCAAATCAAAATTTCATTCGATTATGATAGTGTGTATTGTTGTCGTATTTCATCACTACAGCATTTTGAATTTTGATTTCTGAGCTTCAGCGTAAAAATAGAAGCAATGAAAATAGTATTTATTATTATATTTACACGCTCGATTCAATTTCAAAACATTTTTTTTCATTTAATTTTCAAGTTTCTCTTGTTTTAAAACTTTGATATTAAAAGAACTCAATGAAGGATACATAATTCAAATATCATAATTTAATCTTGTTTTCTATAAACTATAAAATTTCAATTTATGTTTCCTAATTATACGTGAATGTTTCTTGTAGGGAAAATAATAAGTTCAAATTCTTAAAAATATATTATACTTTTTTATAAGAGTATTTTCTCGATTTTCTGATCACGTTTTTAATCTGTTTTCTTTAAATTGGTTTTGTATTATCCGAATTTCCGATATTTATGCGAATCATTACAAAATAAAAATAGTACTTCAAATTCACCATATACTTGAAATTACATTCAATAAAATCTGCTTCAGTATTTTCTTTCCGTGAGAAACATGAATGAGTATCAAACTGTTATACTGTGTTATTTTTTCAAACATGATTTTGAAGTTGAATATAGATATGCCAGAATCTCCACGATCTAGAACAGGGATGCACAAACTCCTGATCGTGAGCCAAATGCGGCCAACCAAGGGGATTTCATCCGCCCCGCTAAAATTGTTTCGATAAAAAAAAGTATCAAAGTTGTAAGAAAGGCTAACCACATATATTCCCTTAATTATTATTATATATTCCCGTATAAAAATACACGGAAGAATGATATACGTGCCATTTATCACCGAAAAATTTAAAAAATAATAAAGTAGCCTATTATATAGCCAAAAGAAATTGTCGAAGGGAAGTGAAGTTGATAAATATAGCCAGAAAAAATTATGTCAAGGGAAAGTAACGTTGCTAATTTTAGCCAAAAATAAATGTTAAGGGAATTAAAGTTGCTTCTTATAACCGAAAAGATTGCCAACTATCGTTAAAATTGCGGAAAAATCGCCATTGATAGGACATAAGGATCTACTGGAACTCTCTGAAAATGTAATTTACCAGAAAAAAAAACCCCTATATGTGATACATAAAAAATCACCTATATGTTTGAAAGATATATGAAATAAATATATTCATCTTATAATAATTAGTTATGATGATTGAAGTTATAATTATCATCAGGTAATTTATAATCTCAATCCTTGGTTCTAGTAAAAAAATACAAATTCATTGAAATTCCTTGAAAATCGGGAAAAACGGGACAATTTATATGAAAGTCGGGACGGTCAAAATTACTGAAATGTCCTGTAAGATACTGGACATATGGTTATCTTATACACTGTAATTGGCTTTGCAAAGCACAATTTCTAAGAACTTGACAATGAGAATTCTTTTATATTACGGTGGGCATCGCTCACTTGAATTACGGATAATGATATAATTTGGGTACTGTCTATCACATATGGAAAGGGCCAATATCATAACATGGAGAACATTTTCGTTTATAGTATCGGGGCTTGTGTTATCAATTTTTTTTTTTTCTGTCGAAAGTTGTTGTCTTTTTTCTTTTCAGTTGTTCAAATTCAGTTTTTGCCCGGAAGATATTCTCTGAAGGTATTTTACTCCTTTCTTCCAAACCAACACAACTCCTGTCTATCGCCATTGGTAATTTGCTACCGATTGAGTTGTGCCGGAAGTGTGGGTGTGTGTATGCCTAACAGAGTACGTATATGGTGTATATACGCGCGAATTAGCGCTGCCATCTATATTTCAAATTGTGAGCGAAGTGCAATGACGGAATATCTGTAGCGTTGTAGGGCTATTGATCTCGGTGGCGAGACATTTTAACTCGGAAATCAGCTCGTATTCACTGCTCGAAATTGGAAATCACAGAAAACTCCATAAAGGTCTACAGAACATATCGTTCATTTTAAAAGAAAAGTTCACATCGTGTAATTTATGGAACATTAGGCAATTATAATCAAACCCCATGACTTTGATTGAATTAAGAAAAATGCGGGATTTTACAAGCTTATAGCTTAAAGAGAAAAAAAAATCCCGTTTCGGGACAATATTAGGATTAAGCCATGGCACCCACTAGGGGTGGGCTGACAAAGTTTCAACCCTGGGGGACGATTTTAGACTTTTTTTTTTGCTTTTTCACGCTATATAAATTCATCATGAAGGGGCCCGTGAAAATGTGGTCGGGGGGGGGGGGCGCAAAAGATCCCAGCCTAGGGGCTCATTAGCCTGTTTCGTTCAGTGGTTAACACAACGGTCTGGAGCCCCGGGTCCCTGCTACAGGATGTGGGGGCCATGGATTAAGCATTTTGCAAGCAGCAGTAATGGCTCTTGACAACTTCCTCAAGTTTCAATTGTCAATTAAACACTGCCCAGACATGCTGAATAACTTGGCAGCATTAGGCAACGACGTCCACCATTACTGGGTTCCTGGACATATCAATTTTCAGGGAAATGAACTTGCAGACAGGACGGACAGCGAACTGAAGCCATCTGGACCTGAACCTTTTTATCCTGTTTCGATGTCAAGCGTAAAAGGAGATGTCAAACAATGGATAGGAAATAAACATTATCGGAAATGGAACTCGAGGCAAGAATTCAGACAGGCTAAGCTTGCCTTGGGAACCCAACCTAGTATTGCCAAAAAGCTCATCTCACTGAACAGAAAACTCGAAATTGGGAACCACAAAAAAACTCCCTAAAGGTCTACAGAACATATCATTCATTTTAAAAGAAAAGTGCACATCGTGTAATTTATGAAACATTAGGCAGCTACATTGATTGGATTCGACAGGTTACTGTCGATGATACTGTACATGATCATCACTGATCATGCTAACCTAGCGAAACATCTACACAACTGTGGCTATGCAGATTCACCTATTTGTCCTGTGTGTGGAGAGGATGACGAAACTCCACTCCACTATGTGGGACGATGTCCCGCCTTCTCTATCCCGAGAAGGAACTACTTTGGTGATCATCAGGTGACACTAAGTGAATTGGTAAATGTAGCCAGCATTTATACAACTTAATAACTTTTCTTAGTTATACTAAATACCTGATCTCATGGTGAGTATCTATTCTTTACTATAATTTGAACTCATGTATTATTTACCAATAACTTCATGTTGAGTTCTTTGGCGATATCCCTGGGAGACCTCCTCTGCTCCTTTTCTTAAAAAGGGTATCGCAGACAGGAGCAGCCCCTTAAATATTTAGATATGCCCCCCCCCCTTCATCGGTTGCAGTTTTCTATATTTTCCCACGCACAGGGATTCAGCAAAATTGTAGCAGATACTGGTTTTTTCTTTCCCAACGCTGTGCAAACTCTGGGAATTTTTTCTTCACAGAATCACATATTTCTTCATATTCACATGATCTACAACTCGTGTTATACTACTTCGTGTTAGAGCAATGGGCAAAATTTGCCTTAGCTTTTCCCAATTATGATACCAAAGATTGATTGATTGATTGCAACCAGTCATTAGGAAAGAGAAAAACCGAGTAGTCCCATTTTTTCATGCGTCTTGTTAGACCAAACGGGACACATGGTCATAACATAATTTTCCATTCTTTCTTTCGGACATAGTTACCAATCCGTTAATGTGTGTTATCAAAAACACCGAGTCCCGATTTCATCACATTAAGCGGCGTGGACTGTATTTCAATACCAACTAATCAAATGAAGTTTCAACTGCCGAAGCATTTTCTATCACCAATATTAGTTGGTTTGGAATTTGAAGAGACTACGAAAAATTCGAATTATCCAATTTATCAATTCAAGATTCGTAAATTAACCACAAAATATACATATTCATTAACTTGCTACTCATAAGTGATATTAGCGACTACAGTGTTCTCTCTGAATCAGCATCAATGTAAGATATCTTAATCAAGCTTAGTGCCTATTCCGCGAAAACCGTTCGTAACCTTATATTACGAAACTCGTTCGCAAGCTTTGCTAATCAGCCGATCTCACAAAGAGATCTATTTGCATATTGCAATACAAGCTTTCCGGCATTTTACATGCACTTAGCCCCGATGGAAATGTGTGTGGGATTTCGAATTACAACTTGAATATCGGGTTTAAGACAGAAATTCCCCTCAGGCGGTAGAAAATCTGAATGAAACCACCTTAAAATATGCAGCGCACTTACGAATTGAAGCATTAAACTTTCTCAGATTCTCACTATTTTCCGAATATTTTTCTTACACACAACAACTGCTTTGAAATACCTAACTAGTCACCCAATTTTTTTTACATATGTTGCTGCCAAAGCCCGAAATTAACTAATTCGTGACGGAGAAGGCTATTCACGTATTGGCCAATTTCATTAAATATTAACCCGGCCAATGTCTGAAATTCCGATATTGGAAGGTGAGTTTACGAAATGGCCGGTGAGCCCTAGACAGTTCAATAAAAAAAGACATAATTTGGGATCGGCATAGTTTTTCGTGGTAATTATGTCAACGTTAGTTATGGCAACCCATCAAACCGCAGTCAAGATTATGTTACCATTTTTTCTCCAAAATTTGGCAGGAAAAACTATGTCTTATAATTATTTTTCTTAAATTTCACATTTTTTTCTCTCGTCACATAGAGCTAATCCAATACAAGTCGCTTTATATAGACACGTATTCCACGTTGGCGATTAAAAAAACTGATTTGGCTTCTACCGGGCCGTCTTACATCGGCACATCAAGCTTTGGCCAGAGATCTCTGGTCACTTCGCCAAATTGCCAGCCAAAATCCTAATCATCTCTGCAATTCAGACTTTGGCCAAAACTATAGGCCAATTCCTGAAGTGGCTGCCCATCGTGAATTGGCTGCACTTGGGGAGGCCAATTCGGACTTTGGCCGAAACTATTAGCCAATTCCTGAAGTGGCTGCCCCTTCGTGATTGGCCGTCCCAATGAATTTCCAAATTCAAAACCTGTTGGTTTTGCTGGTTTACTGATCATAAATATCAGAAATTTCACAAAAACCCAAAAATTAAATTAATAATGAATCCAAGCAAGGAGTTAATGAATTTTAAAAATTTCCGAAGTACATTTCGACATGCAATGGTTGTCATTTTCAAGCGGAGGTCATTCATACTTTATCGAGCATTGATTATATGACACGGGGCGTCCGTATAAGGGTTAAAAATACCCATGAAACTTTTTCTCTGTGGACAGAATAGCAGATATAATCCAGTCTGCTCCAGCCGGAAGCCAAAATTGAAGTGAATGGCGCAGATTTCGTACCAAAACATGAATTTGAATTTTGAAACTTTTGCTTGCGCTTCATATTAGTTTCATGTTTTAACAACTTAGTTCAGGCAATGTTTCCTGTATAGGAATTTTTTTTAAACTTACCTATATTTGACAAGCTGAAATTCCAGATGCTGGACTTGACTAAGGCCAAATTCTCGAAAATACTGGATTTTGGATGATTATGCTGTATTTGTTTGCACTTTCCGGTAGTTTATTGTTTGACGTGTTTCAAGACCCCCTCTTTTCAGAGATCACTTTCAAAATATTTCATTCAATTGCGAATCAAATGCAAAAAATTACATGTCAATCAGTTAATTGATTATTTTTGATATAATCTAGATATATATTCAACAACAATTTTTTTCTCGAATTTTAAATTCAGCAACATGCAAATTTTTTTGAAAAATCAGCAAAATTTACCCATATTTTTTTTTCATAATTTTAATTAAAAATCCTAGTTTTAAAGTATGTAACACCACAGACACACAAAATTTCAACACATTTGAATGAGTAGTGTTCGAAAAAAATGATCCTTATTTATCAAAGGGCCTCCAAAAAATGGCTCGGGGATCCATGATGTTCTTGAGTCAGCCACCTCGTTGGGCAATTTGCCTGTTGTGGCGTTGTATTTGTATTTGTAAAAAACTTTAGCATATATATTGCCGGCCAGCAGTTTATATTAGAATATTAAAAAATATATTTCTAGTACAGGGTAGAACAAAAACTTAAACACAGTTAGACGCAGAAAATTTCATAGTATTTGGAAATTTAAAAAAAAATTCGAAGATGTGTTTTTTTGTGGAAAATTTGCGTGTACCAACCCCCTTAAAAACATTGCAGGGATGTTTCTTTCATAAATTCGCTATATATTAGAAACATAAAAATATGTTATAAGAAAGTTATTAAAAAAAATAAAAACACATATAGTACTTTAATCTAATTCAACGTACTACCGCTATATACGGCCCGAATATTACATCACTATCGATTGTATCTTTAGTCTACGCTCTAAAATTTAATTTAACATACAAGCCAAAAGAAAGCGAAAAAAAAATTAAGTAAGAAGAGTTTTTAGATTGAAACTTGTGCTAAGCTATTCAAGTAAGAAAGTAAGAGGGACGAAAAGGAAAAAAAAATGGAAGCTATCTGTCATCTAAGTCATCAACTGCAGTCAAGTTGTCATCTTTCATTGCTGTGCGGTGAAAGTAACAGAACAAAAAAACAACATAGATGGCAGTCCACAAAAATTGAAAAAAAAAAAAATCTATAGAATTATGTATTTTTTTTCTTCCGCTCTCGTTATTTCGTACCATCTTTTTCATCCGTTCTTTCATTTTTTTCCCCGTCTTATATAACATAGTTTCAGTTTTTAGCCATTTTGTTTTTCATCCAAAAAAAATAGACGAAAAAGTCCTAAATTACATCAGCGGATGGTTTGTTTTAAAGTTCCCAGCCATCAAGAAAGTAAAGTGAACAAAAAAAATGGAATTTAAAAGAAAAAAATGTATTTCTTCTCTGGAGGAAACAAAAATCTATAGAATAAAATATATATATATATCGAAAAAAATTACTGAGGGGCATCAGAGAGGAAAAATTCTGTTTGGTCTTAAAGTCCCTTTTGATGGATTGAATTTTATTCGACCACTGGTTACGCGTTGATGTGGAATTTACGATCTCGGTAAAAGATTTCAAAGTAAGAAAAAAATAAGGTTCAAAATGACGACGACGACGACGAGAACTTTTCATCGTTCTCCAGAATCCGTTTTTTTCTTTCAGGATAGGTATATTTATTTATTATTTTATTTTTTTCCAGGATGATGTCGTTTATAGGTTCAGTTTAGTTTATAGCAATAAGCTCCGAATATATATGTGTGTGTGTGGAGAGAGAGGTAAAAAGAATAAAGGTAAGCTTTAGTCAAGCGCTCGTCAGTTTCCGCTGCAGAACGTTTATCTTTTCCCTTGTGAGAGACAGTTTTAGTGGCTTTGACGCACACACACACCAATATCGTGGATACAATCTTCCGATATTGCATTTCATCATGGACCGATGGATAAGATTTTTCTTTCTTTTTTTTTTCCGTTATTATTATTGATGGATTTCTGCTTTGCTTGACAGCATGTGACGTGCTTAAACCATTTTCCCCTTCACGTGACTCGAGTTATAACAAAAATGTTTTGAGATTACGTGCTGGTTATTGTTAATGGTCCGAGGAAGTCCATATCAGTTTGGCCCATGGAATTGGAAGAACCCTATATGTATGATTAAAATGATCTATTCATTCGAATTGTAGAGTTTTTAGACATCCGGCAGAGACACGTGAATTTATGATTTCACAGCTGAGTCACATTCTAAATGAGACGATAGAGGTTCAAGTGGTCCTTGAATCTTCAATTGTACATCGTGGGTGCCGTATATGATATTATTACAGCTCATACCCCTCCCCGTCCATCGTTACTCTTCCAATTAAATTCAGTAGTGATTTTGAGGACATGGTTCGTATAAGAGAATAAGGATGATGAAGATGATGATGACAATATTCTAAATGAGACCACGGAAATACTGTTGGTATATAATACCTACAAATGTCCTGTCTAGTTTACGTCTTCTGCATAAAATGACGGTAATTTTCCCACTTTCGAGTTCATCTTCTGCGGCATAAAGTAGCCGTAGTTTCTTCCAGTTTCAAGTTTATCTTCTTCCGCATAAAATGATCATAGTTTTCCAGAAAATGAGTTACATAATTTCTTGTTAAGGTTGATTAAATGAATGAGAAAATTCCATTTTTTTGTCTCGAAGATTAGTATATTTTTTACTTCAAAATATGGAAGCCAGGTGGCAGCACAAGTGAAATATGAAATGAGCATATAGGGCCGTTCAAGTATAACGTAAGCAAATTTTTAGCCATTTTTGACCCCCCCCCCCTTTCCCCCCCCCGTGAGCAAAATTTTGTCATCAGCTCTGCCCCTCTGAATCCTAACTCATATTTTCATAAAGGGTGGTTGATGACGTAAGCATTATCCAAACCCCCCATCCCCCTTGTCATCAAAAGTCAGCAAATCGGAACCCCCCCCCCATCGATGATGACGTAATACTTGAACGGCCCCTATGGCGCTGAAATAAACACTTTAGGGCCGCATATATACACACGAACAACACGTTCGTTCAAGTTACTAATTCGTTAGAAATCCCCCCCCCCCATATGAATGCTTACGAGGTGAGTTGCATTTTATACTCGTCTGCTGCCGTCTGTCTTTCATATTTTGAAGGGAAAATGGCATATGTCTGAATTTTTATGATATGTAAATATTGTATCAAATGTCTACGGGGAGACATTTTCAAATAAGAGACCGGCTCGCATTCACGCCAAAAGAATTTTTGAAACCAACTACTCTTTCTCTACTGTAAGACCAGACATGCCCCAGGCTCTCTCCCATGAGGGATATAAGCCCTTTACCCCGACGGGTTGGACCACGCTGGAGAGACTCTTTCTCTACTAGTACTTAACCATACCTGCATCTCATACACGTTCCTCTGCGGAACTTCTGACTATTCGGTACCTGTCGGAATGTGCGTGTTGCCCCTAACGTATTTTCGTTCTCAGAGCTATGCTTGTTTCGTGTTCTGCTGTTTTCTGTCTTTTGGGACCTACTGCTTGGGATTAGCTTGCCCGATTTCTGCATGCGTAAGGGAGACATTCGACCAGGGCCTCTCAACATAATGTTAGGGGCCCTGAAATTCGAACAATGTATATTCATTGACTAACCGAACACCTTTGACCCCAGTCAGGCTGTTTTGCCTAGGGCCTCCTATTGCTAAAGTCGATCTTTGGAGGGTGTTTATTGGCCAAATTCGATTGCATTGTTTCGGAATTCAATCAAAAACGAGATATCGGCTGTCAGTGTGCACACACACGACAGTGGTATCCGAAGCTTAAAAAATCATTTGCTAAAGATAAGATTCAAGGATTAGGGAGTGAGCAGAAAAAGAAGTGTTTAATACAATTGACGCATTGAAGGGGTTTAAAATTATTTTACGTATAAAAAAGACAAAAATATCCCGTGGCAATGCCATGACATATGATGGCATACATCGTGTCTTATCTGCAACATTAAATTAACAGAGGTTATAGTTATCATCACAACGATACCCACGTTTGAATTTAAGCTCTCCTTCTCCTTATCTTTTCTAATTAATATTGATTTTTTTCTCCTCCTTTCAACAGTATCTTCACAATGACATATCCATTCACCGACATTGTCCGAGTAATTTCTTTTCTCACCTTTTGTGTATTTTATCATTTTCCTATCTCCTTTTCTGCCTCCTCCTCCTGTTCCTATTCTTTTATTTTCTCCGGAGCACATCTAAGAAGATGAATAAAAGGGAAGATGACGAGAAGACGTGTTGTATTAGCAGCACACGTCTCCGAAGAAAAGCGTCTAGCAAAGATAACGTGCCACGAAAGCCTGTGCTAATCTAAACCAAATCTACCAGCTCGATATGGTAGCGCTAATGACGATGAGCAACACATTTGCTGGCAGTGGTATTAGTAGTAGTAGAAGAGGTGGTGATGACTCTTTTTTTTTTCCCGTCCTTTCGTTCTATACGTGTCTGAACGTTTTGTTAGAGTCAGAGAACGGGAAAAGCTATTGGATAGTGTATATATATAGAGTACGTTTTTTCTTTTTGGTCATGTCCAGAGTGATATATGGATATAGTCTGTTGGGGGTTACGCGGTATCTGGGCTAACGTAGCCCGATTCTCTTTTGTCCGTTTTCTTTCTCTCATGCGGCCTATCCAAAGTATTTCCTTGGATAACAAACGGCATATTAGACCAAGGATAATATTCTCCTATATTTTTGTTCTTTGGGACGTTTTAGTTAGTGATATGAAGGTTGCTGGACGTTTTTGAGTTTTGTGCCCTCTCTGTTATTTTGCGGTTTTCCAACATTTTTTCTGCGATTATTCAGAATAAATCAGTTACGGCAAATACAGTGGAACCTCCCACTGACGGACACTCCCCGTTAATGGAGACTTTTCTGATCCCCGGTCCCATGGAAAGCATAGGCGGAGATAGACTTGAAAGTCTGGGGGGAAGGCACGATGAGGATGATGTGAATTCATAGATACACATACATTGGCGTACGCAAGTGGGTTTTGGAGTTCCAACCCCCCACAATAAAGCTGATATGATAGTGTTGTTTTGCTGGAAAAACGTAACCCACCTTGTGAAGAAAAAAAATTGAACCCCACCCCCCAAACGTCGTATAAATGTGAAAGTCGTATAAACGAGATCTCACCATATAGTGCCTCTCCATTAGTGAACACTCTCCGTTAGTGGACAAAATTTTTGGTTCCATGGGTCTCCGTTATCGAGAGGCGCTACTACGTGCTACTCTACGATAAATCGGTTATTATGAATGATAAGCGTTTATTATGCATAATCACCAATCGTCTCAGGAAGTTTGATGAATTTATCATTTTTACCGGTGATTATGCTTACTTTCCCAAGCGTCGTAGGGGAATTTGATGAATACTAAAAAACTATCACTTTTACCTCATTTTATGCATAAAACCCAAGCCTCGTTGATAAGTTTGTTAAATAATAGAAAAATTACTTTTCCTAGCGGTTAATTCTAATACCTAAGTGTCGTTGGTAAATATCATTGAAGCTGAAAATATTATGACTTTTACCGGTGATTATACATAATACCCAAGAGTCGTTAGTTACACTCAAGTTATAGTTAAGTCTGTTAAATGA
Source organism: Pholcus phalangioides (assembly GCF_987345545.1). Classification (NCBI taxonomy): domain Eukaryota; kingdom Metazoa; phylum Arthropoda; class Arachnida; order Araneae; family Pholcidae; genus Pholcus; species Pholcus phalangioides. The sequence continues at coordinate 3,194,046 of NW_028301628.1, read as the reverse complement.
GAGTTCATTATATCGCGGTCCGATTGCAGAATTCGTAAAATAGAAGTTTGTTACATATTATAGTCTGATTGCATACGCCCGAAAACCTGTAAAATTCACTTAAATCAAAGAATTTATTAAATGTTGTTATTTTGTTAGATCGAGAATATATTTGTTATACAAGATTTTTTACTTATATCGGGGTAAATTCGTAAATATTTTCAGCTATGAGTAACCGGCAAATGTGATGAATTTAGTACGATATACAGTATCATGTTTACCAACGACGCTTGCGTATTATGCAGAATCGCCTATAAATAGATAAATTTATTGAAATTTATAAAAGTTAATGATCGGTGATTATGCAAAATAACGGGTTTTATCGCATTTACCGTAACGTATATACAGTACGTTTATTTTTGGTCCCATCGAGAGTGATATATGGAAGTAGTCTGTTGGGAGGTTACGCGGTATCTGCGTTAAGGCAGCCCGATACTCTCTTGGCCGTTTCTTTCCCTCACGCGGCCTATCCAAAGTATTTCCCTGGATAACAAACGGCATCATAGTCCAAGAATAATATTCTATTCTTTTATTATTTGAGTATATTTGAGTTAGTGATATAAAGATTGCTGAAAGTATTTAGTTTTTCGCTCCTCTCTGATTTTTTTGAGATTTCTTCTGGGACCACTTAGATGAAATCGTTTACTTAAAGAAGAGATATCGTTTTCTTCTTTTTTAAAGAAAAATATCGCGTTGAAGTGCTAGCAATTCGTTTCAATTGAATTCTTCGAATAGTTTCGAAATTAGTGAAGTTCTAGAAATCTCTAGAAATCGAAATTGATGATTGAACTTGAGTGTCGTTCATTTGATATCGATGGACGAGGGTAAATATTTGTCCAGCTTCAGTGAGAAAAATACAAATGCACTGCATTAGCCGGCGGGCCGTAAAAATCGGGAGACAGCAGCTTTTTGAATGTCGGAGTGTGATCCATTCCCGGGCATGCAAGGAAAATTGGGGTGCGTATGATGCATTCAGAAGACCGGTATCAATCTATATTCAATGCTGAATAAATACGCGAATCTCGGAATAAAATAATAGTTTTCACAATAGCCAACGTGTTTTTTCCATGCATTTGAAAACGATGATAAAACATTTACTTATTTATTTATCGATCTAACCCAATGGTTCTTGAAATTTTTGTTCATCCCGCACCCCCAGTGCAATACGAATAGCCTTCTCGCACCCCAGGCCCATCATTTAGGGGGATCAGGAGGGCCGTTGCCTCCCTTGGCTTTTGAAAATACACTAAAAATGGTATATACAGTCGAATCCCGTTTTAACGAATACCGTTATAGTGAAAATCTCGTTTTAACGAACACTTTTCTGATCCCCCAAATAAGTTTACAAGGAACAATGCTAGGTAACCTGAAATTCCTTTATAACGAAATTTCGTTTTAACGAAGTGATTCCTCCGGTCTCTTGGCGTTCGTTATAACGAAATTTGCCTGTATATATATATATATATATATATATATTGCCCCTTGGGCAATCAGTTTGGATAATCAAATGAAACACTTAATAAAATTTTGAACTTGATATTGATTTCGAAAAGTGAACTCGAAAACTACGAAGGACAAATGTAAATTGATCGGTTGCGAAAAAAAACGGAAAGAAATGTGATATTTCAATAAAAATGCCTTCCACACACACGGGTAGTTCCCAAATAAAAAAGTAATTCCTCTTAAGCATCGAACCAGGAATCTTGCAAAATCTGTTTGCAGTGATTCGCAAAACACGCTTAGATAACAATTAGGTGGACGGTTCGGAGGAGATGATGATGGCGAAATCGCGTTAAGGAATGCCGAGCATTATAAACACTGGGTGAAGGCGTAAATTAATCGAAACAATGCTCCAGCGCTAATTACGAACTGCGGAACAACGCCAGGAATTCTCCGGATGGCCCCACAAAACGAGGGACGGTCGACGATGTAATCGGCTTCCAGGAATATATTAGAATAGCACCACTACTACTACCACCACCACCAGCAGCAGATTACGGCCACTGAGCGCTATTTATGAGGGGGAAAATCTTTCTATATATTGCTCTCTAATGAAATTCTGGAAGAAGCCACCGGATAAAACAAATCAGAAGTTTTTTCCAGGTCATCTCAATTCCCATAGAAGATTGTTTTTTTTAGAGTTGAGTAAGAATGTTGAATATCCTGTTAATGTTGATCGCATCAGTAATTTTCCAATTAATCATGTTGACTATCTTCTTTCTGGAGAAAAATTTTGTACAATCACTCAATGTCTGAAACTAAGAAAATGTATACTGCATTTTTTTTTTTGAATGTTTGTTGTTTCCAGAAAAATTATGTTTTGAAGTTTTTTTGAAAGAAATGATTATCAGTCGAATTAATGAATATCATGTTTAGGTAATAAGAAACATTGGAAGGCAAATCCAATACATTACAAGAAAAATGTACATAAATAAATATATATATACATTATAAATCAAACTATTTTTTTAGCTAGACAGCGTACAGTGCACCACAAAAGTTTTGGCACACAGTATATTTTTTAATAAAACTAAAAAGAACTGATAGATTCTGTAAATGATTTTATCAATGATCAGAAATCATGTATATTCAAGAGTAGATAGCTAGATAGAACCGCGCTCACAACCCCATTTTGTGTGTGCGTGTGTATGTGTTTTTCTAATATTTCGTTTTTCCGTTTTAGTTTGTTGATGTTTTTTATTAATAAGTAACTGTGTTCCTTATTATTCATTATAAATTTGTGATTTATCATCCAGTATGGGTCTCTAGACCCCTTGGCTGATTTTTTGTTTCATCTTGTATTTATGGAAAAAATTAAAACAATAAACAAAACAACCCCGGACTGATGCAAAGCGCCTTACTATATTCAAGAGTATATGAGGTGAAGGCTTCGTAAAAGCTTCGCTCAGCCACCTCGTTGGGCATTTTGCCTGTTGTGGTGTTGTGTTTGTATTTGTAAAACATAAAACTTCAGGAACAAAAATTAACGGACAAGCTCATTCTACGAAACGGTGAACATCTCAGCTAATTATACGAAGTAAGGATGACACTGCATACCAAGCGAAGATAACTGGAAAGAAAAGTCGCATTGCTCTGTGGGGGAATCGAACCACCAACCTCGCACTTCGCTTAGTATCCAGTGTCATCCGTACTTCCTGAGTTAGGAGGCTGTCTATTGCGCAGTGCCGTTCAGCCCAAAGGAACACAGTGTTCTCAGGAAAGAAAATGTCTATCCTCTGTAGTTTTAATGGTAGAACATGCGCCTGGAAAGTGCGAGTTCGGTAGTTCGATTCCCCACAAAGAAATGTGACTTTTCTTTCCAATTACCTTCGCTTGGTATCCCGTCATCCGTACTTCGTAAGTACATTCTACGCTTCATATGCTGTACTTTCCCATTTTTAGCGATTTTTAAATTCAAATATCTCAGTGAATACATGGAATGTACGTAAAAACATGGAACTTTTTTTTGGACCCAAGAGAGACAGCTAAAGGCGGCAACTTCTTAATAGGATTTCTATAGAACAGGGTGAACAAATAAAAAGTAAATCCATTTATACAAATGGCTCGTTTGCGACTCATACATAAATTCACGCTCGTGCACAACGGATCCTTTTTGACTCAAATTTTTATGCAAAGTATATAGGATTTTTCTAAACACGAACAAAAAAAAAAGCGAATATGCCATGTCTTTACATACGTACAGTAAACATGGATTAATTCGATTTTGTGGAAAATATGTTTCGGGCAAAAATGTTTTTATTCGAATAACTCAACCCTTCGCAATGTGAATAACGGATCTGAAGTCTATGTGTAATTTTGTTACTTTTCCCTTTTTGGAAGGATGCGTCTACGATTCACGGTTATTCATCCTATTATTCCAACTTTAGGAACTTTCCATTGCATTCTGCATATGGTCTGCGGACATGTGTATGCCACAGAATATACTTCATAGAACTACTTAATCATTTCGGTATATTATTTAAATCATAAATCGGAAGAATAATTAACTGCAAGTTTTCATCTACTGCCACCAAAGATTTTGCCCACATACCATATCATTAAGAGCCCTATATCTATTATGTAAATAACGGAAACCATTCTCACTGGGAAATTATGGTATAATAATGAACACATATTTCTTATTCTTCGAGACTACATTCAATCCATGTTGTCATTATCTTGTTTTCAAAGTATGTAATAGTATAGTATTTCATTATTGCAATAGGCTTATTTCCTGCTTGATTAATTTCATGTTTCTTTCTAGACTACAGTTCGAATCCAGCTACTGACAAATTATATGAAAACGTCGGGGAAAAAGATCATACATATGAAAACTTAATCAACAGAGTTCATTACATTCCTACAGAGGTAAGAGATATATAAACGCGCATTTGCTACTGAATTCACGGTTAAATTAAGAAATAATAACAATCTTTACCATATACGATTATTATGAAATACTAATGGTTAAATGTTTGAGACACTGTTTATCCGCGTTTTCAAATACCCATCATAATGTGATGTATTCTACTTATTATAATAAACATATTTTCATTATAGGCATATTATGTGTATATTAAAAATCTTTCTATATGTGAAAACGGCTGTCTTTTCTCCCATAATATTAATACAATTTATATTTATGCTGTATGTAATGTCAACTATACATGGAAATATGCCATAAACGTTTTCGTCGTCTATTGTTAAAGAATTCTGTATTTTAGTTATATAATTCATGAAATAATATTTTTCTAAAGGAAATGACTTTTTTTTCTAATGTAATTTATCTACCGTTATATTTGATGTGTAATACAAAAATAAGTCGACAAGAAAGTATGAAAACAATTTCCTCATCGGCGATACAATTTTAAATCTTATTATTTAGATTATATTTAAAGATGTATGTGTATATTGCTTCACAATAGAAAATTGTTATTCTTAAATCTTTCATGTTATTATTGCACCATATTTTGTCTTTTTTTGAATTTCATGTAAAATTCACTCGAAAGTTTAATTCTGAAAAGGAGTCATTTTATGTGAATTTATCAAATTATACTAAATATCGTTATTCTAGCTCATTGTATAATCGCGATAATTGAATTAAATTATCGAAAATGAACGGGAAATGGACTTCAATCAACGTAATCCTTTTATTTGATCATAATATATATAAACAGAATTACATTGTCACTGAAGTAATACTCACAGTGACCACACCACTTTTTGATGAAAGCAATATACAGGGTACATACCAAACAGGGCGCATGGTATTTTACTGGAAAACCGTTGATTCTAGAGGCTTATTTTCGCAAGTAGAAAAAGTTTTCACACACACACACAAATAACGTGTAGTACTCAAATATTTCATTCATGTTCCAAGGGGTTGTATAGTTATTGAAATAAAAGAATTAACTTTTCATACGGTGCCCGAAAACCGAGTTAAAAAGCTGTTGCCTTGTCTCTTCTGATGTCAACTGAAAAAAAAAAACATTTTACGCTTTAATAATCACTGAGTGCAATAATCACTGAGATATTCGAATTCAAAAAACCAAAGATGAGGATTAAAACAGCATTGAATGTGGGTAAAACAGTTTACTCGTATTTAACGTGGTTTCTCCAAAGTTCTCTCCGTTTTACGAGTTCGAATATTTTAGTTAATACTGCGCTTGTACACGTGGATTTTTTTTTTTTTTTTTTTTTTTTTTTTTTTGGCATCAGCGGAGACAGGGCAACAACTTTCTAGATGGGTTTTTGGGCACAAGGAGATAGTATATATATTTTTAAATAACTATACAACCCCTTGCGAAATGAATGACATATCTGAATACTACCTGTTATTTTGAATCATTATTTACGTTTTGTAATTTGCGAACCACACCGTCAATCATTAGCGATACCAGCCGAAAACTTCAAACCAAAATATCTCCGTTAATATTACACTTAAAAATATGCAATTTTCTTTTTGAAATGACTTCTCAAAGCCGCACTTAGAAATTCTAGCACTCAGGGTCTACATGAAAAAAGTGATGTTTTTTTATGCACTTGACTTTTTTGGAAAATTTAAGCACTTCACTTGAGAACTTTTTCAATTAAAAGCATGTTTCCAATATCAATGGCTCCATAGATATCCGCCGTGTAACCAGTTTGGGGGTCATCCTGAATATTACGTTTTTCTAAATTTCTAGCATATATATGACTGGTTTTCACAGAAATGATACAAAAGGTTAGTCTAAATTAACGTTCATTTTTGTTTCCATTCCAATTAGCCTTATGATGACATAACATACGCAGAATTAGCCTTACCAGATACTTGCCAGCAACCTTTTGCACGGCATAGGTTAGACCCACCGACGGAATACGCAGACATCGATTTTCGAGGAGGAAGGGGTACAGCCATTCCACCAACGAACGAAGACATTGCGACGACGGAGGACACGTCAAGTAGTCCTCTTGTCAGGCCTGTCATCGGTGTCAGAGTGGTAAGTGCATAACGGGGTATTATTTCACTTATGAGATCACATATTTCCATATTGACTTTTCGAATACGGAATACAGTATTTAAAACCCTTTCAGACCCGAACATTCATTTTTTTGAAATTTTCAAGATGTTTTTTGCATTTTTGACACAAAAAATACATGAAAAAATTTTCAATTAAAACCAAACTTTGATTTTTTTTGTGAAGAAATAGTTCACTTCGCTCAGTTGTTTTCAGTGAAGATGATATTCATATTAGCATATAGTTTTTCCCAGAATTTTGTTGCTAAATTTTATGTTATAAGTCAAATTTTCTCCTTAAGCAGTCTTAAAAACCCTTCTATAAGTTGAATATTAAGTGCCGCTCTCCGATAAAAGTCCTCAAAGTTCATGTTCAACATATTTGTAACTCAAAACCTACACAATCCTCAATCCCTCAAGTCAAAGCTTAACTCCGTGACGATAAAAAAAAAAAATCTGCAGTGAGAAAAAGCAACCCGCACATTTGTGCATGCATTGTTTTAAAGGGTTAATATACCACATTCTAACAATTTTCATAAATTGTATCCAGATAATGATGACAGGTTCTTAATCTTTTCCTGCATAATTCCGATTCATTGCGATTTTTATTTATTTATTTATTTAAAATACAAAGCTACAGGTTTGAACCCAATTACAGCTTGCAGTAAAAATAAAAAACTACTATTTTAACTACTTTTTCTTTCATTTTCCTTTCTGAACATTTTTAGCTCAGAGATATCAGCTGAGAAAAGTTTTCTGACTCACCTCTATGTCCATAACAATCACATTAAAAACACAAATGTAAAATTAGATTTTTCCCTTTCGAAAACGGGGGTTTATAGAAAAGTAAATTTCTTGATTTAGAACTGAATTGAATGAGATTTTTGTATTCTAAATCAAGTTCTCAGCCTCCTATTTTCAGAATAAAGTTTTCAACTGCTTCCATGAAATGATAATAATAATTAATCACTCAATTAAACATCAGTTTTTAATTGGGAACATTGGCTGTTAAAAAGTTAATGGTGCAATGAAGATGTACTCAGTCTAAAAATAGAGCTATGATATGATAAAGCAGAAAATATTATATATATTTTCTAGAATTGTTTTAAACTACACCTGAAGTACAAACCATGGATAATAAGAACTTCAAATCCATCTTTGCCATACTAAGTTAACAAATATCGAGTCTTTTTGATGGCAATAGAGATAGACAGTCGAAACCAACCGAAAAAAGCATTAAAATTTATAAAATATTTTTATGTGGATTTGTTGCATCTTTGCCAGCATTAAAAGTTGTTCTGGGCCGCATCTGCGATATCCCGAATCTAGAGCAAATATAATAGACGAATATGCCTCTTGAAATGTCAAATATTCAAGACATACAGTCAAGTTATTCCTCGTTATTTTCAGCTCTTAATATTCTATCCAGGAATGTTTTCGGCTGTTTTTGCATATCTTTATTTGTTACCGTTGAATTTCCCCGAATGTAACGAACTAGAGACGGGTTTGTATGCGCGTAGCTTTCTTTCACAGCAACAAGTCAAGCGAAATTCCCGAATTTTACGTGCCTTTGAAAGCGTATTCCTCGAGGCAAAACAGAAACATTTAAAACCCTCCAGGAATTCCCAAGTTGAAAGATATTTGCGTTCCACGAAGAGATGGCCGAGTAACTTGTCCAAGTTGTTGATGTTGAAAGTCTCTTTATTTTCGAGACAACACTCACATAATCTATTAAAACTCTCGCTTTTAGATGGCAATCTGCAAGGGTTCGAAAACACGACCAAAAAGATAGGAGGGACAATAAATAAAAAAAAAATATATCGTGTCACGTGAGGGGAGGCAAAAGGAGATGATCGATTAGAATGGCTCGTCAAAAATCGATATTTCACATAGTTTGAAATGTGAACTCGAATATATCATTCTGACGTGTCTTGCTACAGGAAGGAAGAGCCTTGTGTGTAAGAAGTATAAGAAAGTATATCTTTCTAAGAGAGAGAGAGAGAAAGAGCCAGGCCTCCATTCCCACCACGGAAGAGACTGTGACGTAAGCAGAAATGACGGAATGCGATTCATACTGAATCGTAGGAGAAAAGAAAATGCACTTGGTCGAACGACTTGAGACACATACTTCGTCTTTGGATCATACATCTTCAGGTTTGACACACGCCAAAGAATTTTGAAACATTTCTTAGAGATGTGGGGAACCTAGTGAATAATTTGTTTCTGATAGATATAAATTCTTCTGTCTCTCTCTCTCTCTCTCTGTGTATGTCTCTTCTTTAAAAACCTCTCCTCCTTTACTTTAGTTTTATTCGGTTTTAGGATCTCTTGTTGTCGTTATTCTTACCCTGCGCGAAACTCACTTTTTTCTCTCTCTCTTCTTTCTCCTGTTGCTTCCGAACATAAATATCCTTTTCTAAGCCCCTGTTAGATTCTTATATAAAGCATTGAGATGTACTCCTGTACAATAAATTTATTCCAACCAGGCCCGTGGACGCCTAGATAGAGAATCTTACTGTTCGGAAATATTGTTTATCCTTCTAGAAATTCAATCTTTTACGCAACTCTGTTTTTTTTTTTTTCTTTTCCTATCCTTTGTACATAGACAGTAACCGTTTCTGAGATAAATTCACCTTGTGGCGGAATTTTATGTAAATTTTTTTTCCCACTCTAAGCTTGTTTACAAGAATGATATACGTTTTTTTTTACTCTTTCTTAGTCCTTGAATATTGTCAGGAACCTCTTCTACTTCAGATCGGTCATGTTCTCTGGATATTTACTATCGAATCGAATTCAGATCGCGTATTTCGAGTTTTCAGGCATATAAAGTAGTTTGCATACATTTTAGTCGAGTTTATGATGAAAATTCCAGAGCTCTACTTTTTTTTTTTTTCATGGCCCCATTGTATTCAGATTTAAAAATTTATGTGATAACATTCGACGTGTCTTTTATGTGAACCCTTTTTAAAATTCATGCAAAATACAATATACAGAACACAAATACAATATATATATCTCAGAATTTTCAATATATACACAACACCTATAGAATCTTAGAACAGCGATGATTTTGAATATAAATTGGAAAAGTTTCCATTCTTGAGAATTCTAATGAGAATGTTATTTACTATTTGAATGAGGATGGGCTTAGATCTTTAAAATCATATACTGTATTAGTGTTATAAATAGAATTTTCTGAGAATTACATCTTTAACGAAGTCGTTGAATTTTCTTTTCTCCTACGATTTAGACGCGGGAGAGAGAAGAAAATGCACTCTGTCAAATGACTTGAGACACAAACTTCGTCTTTGGTTCATAAATTTGCAGATGTGATTCACACCAGAGAATTTTGAAGCATTTTCTACAGATACGGGAAGCCTAGTGAATAATTTGTTTCTTAATTGATATTATAAATTCTTCTGTCTTTGTGCATGTCTCTTCTTTAAAAATCCCGCTACTTTACTTAGTTCTATTCAGTTTTAGGGTCTCTCGTTGTCGTTATTCCTACCCCACAAAACTCACTACATTCATTTTCCTCCTGTTGCTTTCGAACATAAATATATAAAAAGTCTAAGCCTAACTAGATACTTGTATAATGGTGTAAGATGTACCCCTTTATACAATAAATTTATTCCAACCAAACCCGTGGACGCCTAGACAGAGAATCCTACTATTCGGAGAAATATTGTTTATCATTCTAGAAATTCAATCTTTTACACAACTCTATTTTTTTTTTATCCATTGTACATAGACGGTAACCGTTTGAGAGATATAAATTCATCTGGTGGCGGAATTTTATGTAAATTTTTTCCACCTCTAAGCTTGTTTACACAAGAATGATATATACTTTTTTTTATTCTTTCTTAGACCTTGAATATTGTCAGGCACCTCTTCTACTTCAGATCGGTCATGTTGTCTGGATATTTACTATCGAATCGAATTCAGATCGCGTATTTCGAGTGTTCAGGCATATAAAGTAGTTTGCATACGTTTTAGTCCGGTTTATGACGAAAATTCGAGAGTTCTATATGTTATTTTTTTTTTCCTTTCCCGCTATTGTATTATTCAGACTTGAAAATTTATGTGATAGCATTCGACGTGTCTTTTATTTGGATCCTTTTTAAAATTCAAGCAGTATATAGTATAGGACATCTAAGAGTAGGATGGATGATTTTGCATAGCAATCGGACAAGTTTTCGTTCTTGAAAATTCTAATGGAAAATTCAGATTTTGGATTTTAAATTTTTTTTTAAATCCCGAGAATTTTAAAAGTTTCAACAAGAGTATACATATTTCTTGAAAATAATATATCAGCGTTGGGAAATAGATTTTTTCCAGTGAATTTCAGCCAGCCAAGTCACATATATAAAGAAGTGGCATCGTTCCATTAAAAATATGGTTTCATAAAGTTTTATTATAGAAAAATATTTTTCAATGGGAGTGATTTGACGAAAATTTGAGCGAGCAGTTGAAAATTTTCGTTTCATGAAGCCTCGACTCTATATGCGTATCTATAATACGTGTAAAATGGGAAAAGTATGTACTTGTGTGATGTGTCAACAGAAATTGTAATTAGCATAAAAGGCTTTTCAAATTGAAGATCTTAATCAAAAATTCCAGGTGTAAAATATAGTCTTGTGATACTGAAATGAAATTTTCAAATTCGTTGGAAACATTTCCGATATTAACAAATTCCTTTCAAAAAAATGACAAATTTGTGTAAACCGTATCAGCAATAATATTTAAATTATAAAATTATACAGGGTGTTCCTAATATTCACGAATGCAGTAGTTAAAAAACATTATGAAGAAAATGAATGAATCGGTGTATTTGAATGCAGTTTGCAAAAAAAGTTATTCTTACGAACAGCGATTTCTTTTGTACAGAAAAATAAATTAGTTCAAATATGGAAGTTAGTTCTAAGATAGAGAGCGCCCCACAAATATCTTGAGTCCTATAAAATTCAAGGTGTGCTATTAAGCGCATTTCTGAATTGTCCTGTTACTGTCGCTTACAAATGTTTTCATCGTTATTTTGATATCGGTAAATAAAAAAACAAACTATTCGTTAAGTTGTTTTACCGCAGATATGAATAACCGCCTGAAACTTTACGAATGTTTTGTACACAGAAGGGATTGAAAAGAAAAGTTCAGGTTCATCTCTTCTCGATTTTCTTCCGTTCAGCGGCATCTATCGACAATTTGAACTAAAGATTTTCCCCTATAACCTCCCCACTCCCAAAACAGATCCTTCCTTCTTGAGAAGGGAGTCAATAACTTTTCCGCAAACCGCATTCAAATAATATACCAGTTTATTAAATTTTCATGAATTCTTAACTTATTTACAAATTTATGAGATCACCCTGTATATTAAGATGATTTATACCACCACCTCCTAGAGACAGGCCTCCGCACGGGTTGCCATATACGTCATTCAGACTACCTAGCAAGTTTGCCAGATTTTTAAACACTGCATTCTATTTCGTTTCTTCTTATTTTGGTGCAGAATTTTCCTCGTTGGCTAACAAATACCGCATAGTGATTGGATGTGGGGCATAGAAATCGCCAATTCTGAGCTCGATCATTTCTTTTCCTCACAACGATGATACTGGCACGAGCAGGAAATTTTTTTCCCTGAAAATTCCGAGAGAAAACAGACAACTTACTGATGTCACAAGTAGCGTGCAGAGGCCTTCTATCTCTAGGAGGTGCTGCTTATACGCGCATTCCAGGCTCTCTTCTCAGATGAGCTCAAGCTACATTTGCGTATTCTTTTCACGCAACAACCGCTCCTTGACGCATGGATGTGGTAAAATGTGCCATATTGGATTTTGTCCTTCAAATAAAGATTACCGGTCGGACAGCTTCAGGACGTGTTCGTTCTTAGAGCACAAGCTGTCTGACCCAGTACACTTTGAAACGTGGGTGGAGGGCTTGTGCAATAGGAACGGCAGGCCACTTTACTACCTGTGCTAGAAACGCTACTAACAAACTCAAAGAATGAGTAATAATCGATTTAATTTGCAGTACAGATAAGAATTCTCGTAGATATTATCAACTTTGCATGTAAAGAAGTCTTCCAACTTCTTTATGAATGTATATATTTTTTTAATTTCACCAGAGCGTGCAAAAGAATATACATTTAAAATCGGATTTAGCGAAAATAATCATTCAGTGTGTTTCTCACTTCCGAACAACAATCGTCACACTTAAAGAATATACAGGGTTATTCGAAAGTAAGAGCAGAAAGTTCCGGAAAGTATAGGCAGTAGCACGATGCGTTTTTTTACAGAAATTCACAGTCATGGGATATTTTTTAACAATAGAAATTTTATTGTCAGTGTTGTTTCATACATCACTGATAGATGGTGTTGTAATTGTTGTGTAAGTTACTTCATGCGGAAGGGGGGCGGGGTGAATCTGTCTAACTCTATCGTTAGTACCAACGAGATATGTACTTTATAGCTATTGTGTGGACACCTAATCCGGCCATATCGCCATATGGCAACTTGTAACGAATAAAGTTCGGTGGGAAAAGAAAGCGTCATCTATGGGTGGTCGCCCCCGGCTCGGTACGTGAAGAACTTGGTTTCTATGTTCAATCTGCCAGATCGAACTCATAGACCCTGACGGTATCCTTCATGATGAAAGGCGGGCGTCTTACTACTACTGCTTCTACTACTTAACGGTACATGCACCTCGTACACATTCATATACGGAATTTCTAACTAATTAGTACATGCCGGAATGTGTCTGTCCGTTTTGTGATCCTAACGTGAAGTTTGTTTCTGTGTAATGCTTGTTATATGCAGTGCAACCATCTGCAATCAGTTGAGCAGATTTTAAAGCATGCGTGCTCAACCCGTGACGTGTTTTGAGGATGTGTCATACGATGTATCTCGCTACCTCAAACCTAATTTTGTGAAAATGAACTTCAGAAAATTTCAGATCCCTCAAGTTGCCTGTAGCATATTCCCAGACCACTTGACTGATCCGCGGCACAGTCCCAGATCACTGAAGTCAGCCACGGTGTGAATCGGGATAAGCTCAACAAAAATTGTCGCGTAAGTGAAAGTAATTATGCTAAGGGAAGGGTTAAACAGTGACATTCAGCAGCTGAGGACAACTGAAGTCTCAAAAGGGGAATAATTTTTGGTAATGAAGTCGTGGAATGGCATAACTAGGCCACACCAGAATTGAACGTTTCTGCACTTTCCAGCCCTTGTAGGCTGTCTGGTCACTTACAAATCACCAGGGGTGGTATGTAAAGGGAAAGACGAGTCTGTGCGTGTGAGAGAGTTGTGTTTGTGTATGCATGTATAGAGAATGAAAAAAGAAACAGGTGAGGATTGTGCGTGTTTACAAATATTTTTGCAAAACGAGTGCTCACATCGAGATGAAAGACAAAACAACACAGTGGAACGATTATAAGTCATGTGGACCGACAACTAGGAGGGAAAAAAAACAAATATAAATATAATTCGCAGATATTCTGACGCGGTCATCGCAGAAATAAAATCCTACGTATAGAGGGATTCATTCATATTACATTTATTGTAATTTGAAATTACGTAGTGGTTATATGAGGCACGAATGTCAGCCGGGGTCTCCCATTAAAAAAAAAAGTCTCTCCGCAGAGAGCAGGCAGGCCTACAACACGATACTGACAAAACATGAAAATTCAAGAATTTCCATTTTTACTTCAGAGAATGGAAGCCAGATGGCAGCATGAACACGAAACAAGCGCAACTCGACAACATATATACGTTAGGGCCAAGCATACACTCAGAACACACATTCCTGCATGTGCCGATTCGTTAGAAATTCCGTAAAGGAATGTTTACGAGGGCTATGTTCGGTTAAGTAGTACAGTCGAATCCCGTTATAACGAACTCCACGAGACCGGAGAAATCACTCCATTATAACGAAATCTCGTCGCAAAGTAATTCTAGGTTTTTGCCTTGTTTCTGTGTAAATGTGTCAGGGGGATTAGAAAAGCGTTCGCCACACGAAATTTTCGCTTCAACGGTATTCGTTAAAACGGGATTCCACTGTGGTAGTTATATGAAATAGGCTTAATGTTTTGCGGTCGGTCCACAATTGGGGGGGGGGGCAGGCGGGTCTGGTGTCTGGTGTCCCGGTGCCGAACCAGAGGTGACGCGAATTTCTTCTTTTGACCAATCCTTCAAAATTACAAGTGATACTAAATAGGCGATTGCCCTGGCAGACCAAGCATCTAGTTATCCCTGTGTGGACTAGTAGAAAATTCCCACGGACCAGTTTGAAGAAAAATGATTTAAATTAGAGCAACCATTCACGTGCGTTTAGATTAAATAACATCGAAAACAATTGTCACATTCATGTGTTAATCATGATTTTTCTCTCTAATTTCCAGCTACCAGAAGATTGTCCGAAGCTCAATCCAGTTTGACAGCGCACCCAACCGGTCAAAGACTAAAAGAAAACAATAACAAAAAAAACGTTCCAATTCGAATATCTGCCTTCACGTGCGCCTAACATGCCTGCCTATTTACGAAAACATGATGACATTGGTAAGAAGGAATTTACCATACAAAATACACAAATATAACATTTATTGCAACAAAAGAAGATTCAAGATAATAGCAAGAGTGCATTCACACAGTATTGCCCGAATCTTCTTGAAGAAAATGGCGTAAATATACGGATGGACAATATCATTACAAAGAAATATATACAGTAAATACTTCATATGCCTGATGTATAGCAAAAAAAAAAATGAGGGAAGCACTTCGCTCCGTAATGTGCCTCTAAGTGTCGATGAATTGATGAAAATAACAGGAAAAAATGTTAAAATAATTAATAATTGGAATTGAAGGATCATTAAAAACAACAATAGATGTATATCGAGACACGCGTACTGTCTAGTGAAAGAAGTGTGAACAGTCACGACGGCTTGACTACGTATTGCACTTGTATATAGTTGTATATGTTCATCATATTTTTCGTTTAATTTTCGATTTTATTTCTTTGATTGTCCGAACAGTATTTCTACTGATGATTTAGTCTCGGATCTCAATATTTGAAGCACACAGTGTTGAACAGAATCATCGTTGAAATTAATTGTTATTCGGCTGATAATACATTGTATTTATGTGTACGTATACAGAAAATATATGGAGATTTCTTCCATTGTACGGAATCTTAAAATTAACGCTAACAGTAATTGTTTTTCAAAAAAATATGTGACATCTCTTACCATATTTTATTTATAAAGTTTTATTGCAGCAGAAACTAAAAATTTTATTAATTATTAAGCGATTAAGTGAATTTGTGGAACTTTTTGGGGCACTTTCTGTGACTTTTAAGTAAATTTTAGTGACTTTTGACTGATTTTAGAGGTAATTAATTTATGTGTGAATTAACTTTTTTTGAAAATTTAAATCAACTTAATTTGAGTGTTTTAGACATTACTAATTTCTGCGAATTAGTGATTGTTAATTTTTGCGAATTAAAATTGATTCAACTCGATTGAAATAAGTTTTGTTAATTTCAGTGGATTGAATTTAAATCAATCAAATTTTTCATTAATTCAAGGGAATTAGTTTTGTTAATTTATTAATATAAGAAGGAATTAATTTTTTTTTTAATTCAAGAGAATTTAATTTGAGGGAATTAGTGTTCCTGAATCAAACTTAATTCAATTTGACTAAATTGATTTTCAATAATTTTGATTTATTAGTTTATTCATTTATTAGTTTTATCATTTTGTGAATATAAATTTATTCATTTTGTGAATATAAATTTATTCATTTTGTGAATATAAATTTATTCATTTTGTGAATTTACATTTATTCATTTTGTGAATTTACATTTATTCATTTTGTGAATTTACATTTATTCATTTTGTGAATTTACATTTATTCATTTTGTGAATTTACATTTATTCATATTATGAATTTGAAGTAATATTTTATTTTCATATTTAAATTCATTAAATATTTTATTAATTTAATTTTTTGAATTGCCATCAGTTTAATTTTCTTGAATTTACATTCATTTAAATTTATTGAATTTCGCTAATTTAAACGAATTTTATTGGATTGTCATATATAAATTCATCTATTTTCATTTTTTTAACGCTTGAAATCTTTTTATTTTGTTAACTAAACTGAATTAGTTCTTTTAGTTTAAATTTAATATTTTTATTAAAATATGATGTTTGGTAATTGAAATTTAATAATTTTTGGTAATATAAGTGGATACATTTTTCTTAAGTTACGCCCATTCATATTGAATTCAATTTATTTTGTCTAATTGATTCAAATTTTTTATAAAGATTGCTATCATACTTAAGAAATATGAAAAACGTAAAATTTTCATTCATCAACAAATGCATTTCTAATTGTCGAAATTATATATTCAGTGCTTTTTTCAGTTTAATAAGTTCAATATTAAATTCAATTAAATAAAAATATAATTTTCTAATAAAATTATAAATGCAGATAAATATTAATTGCTGATATTTTTGAAATTTATTATTTCATTATATATTATTAATTCTTATTTTATTACGGAAAATGAATCGAAAATTCAATTTATTAGTTATTGATATATTTGTCATCCATTATAGCATTCGTTTAAAGAATCATAAGAATAATAATGTGTTATCCATCTTAATTCGAATTTATATTAAATTTATATTGCAAGTTAACGCATTAGATATGCAGATTCAGTTTTAATAATTTTTTTTAATGTATGCAAAAGTTTTTTTCCGCTCAACTACACGGAACTATTACCCTTTATTTCTTCCGATAAATTATAAATTTCCATAGCATTTTTAAATTTCATATTCTCAGTAAATAATATCTTCTGAGTGTCAATATATTTCGAGACAAAGCGCCATTTTCCAGATTTCATTGATGTAGTTTCAAAGAAATATTAATTGGTTCGGGAACTAATTGAAAGAAAAAAACTCACTAAACTCACAACTTCATGAATATAAAATATTTTTCCCGGGGAAAACATTTGAAAAATTGTATTATCTTGTGAGTGTCAAAACAAAATATTGGCCAGAAACTTTATATTTGTACAGTAATTCTTTATTTTATTCCATTTATTTACTTTTATTTTGAAGGGTGTTTTTTTATGTTCCAAGCTAACACGTTAGGTATGTAGATTCAGTTTTATTTATTTTTTAAAAATTTATGCAAAATGTATTTTTATTCAATTTCATGGATTTTGAAAAGATTATCATTTATTTTTTTCGATAAATTTCCGTATCATTTGTAAATTTCAACTTCTCAGTAAATTATATTTTCTGGGTGTCAAAACAATGTATCTAAAAATAAAACGCCATTTTCTAGATTTAATTGCCCGAAATAATGTTAATTGGTTCGGGTATTAATTGAAAATAAAAAAGAAAAGTTTTAAAACCTTTTTAACGTAATAATAAATTAAAAGGTCCGTCTTAACTCACTAAACTCTCCAGCTTCTTGAAATTAAAATGTTTTCCGGGGAAAACCCTTTGAAAAATTGTAGATAAGACTAGAAACTTTATACTTGTGCGGCAATTCTTTATTGTATTTCATTTGTTTATTTTCATTAACTTTTTTTCCGCGTGTTGAACTTTCATATTTCACTTCAACACGCTAAGTTTCACACAGATTCAATTTTAGTTATTTTCTAAATATATGCAAAGTATATTTTTCCTTCAATTTCATGGAGTTTATCAGTTATATCTTCCGATAAATTTCCAAATTATTTGTAAATTTCATATTCCCAGTAAATAGTATCTGAGTGTCAAAACAATGCATCTAAAAATAAAACGTTATTTTCAAGATTTAATTGACGCACTTTCGAAATAATGTTAATTGCTTCTGGAATTAATTGAAAAGAAAAGGAGAGAAATTTTAAAAGCTTTTTAACGTAATAATAAATTAAAAGGTCCAACTTAACTCACTAAGCTCACCAGCTTTTACAATATAAAATGTTTTCCGGGGAAAACTCTTTGAAAAATTGTAAATAAGACCAGAAACTTTATACTTATGCAGTAATTCTTTATTTTATTTCACATTTATTTATTTTTATTTACTCTTTTTTTTTGGAGGGTTGAACTTTAGCCTGTTATTCTCTTGATGGTTAAGCATAAATGCAGGGGAAATGGAAAAGCAAAAAACAGATATAAATCATTAATCATTTCGCTTTGCACTTAGCCAAAAGGACTTGGTTCTCTCTCTCTTCCTCCTCTCATTCTCTTCTCCATATTTCTCTCATGCATGTTCAAGACAAATGATGAATAGTTTTGTCCTAAATTCATCCTCAGAGATGAAAAACGTTCAGTGCACAGAAAGTGACATATGAGGCCTTCAACTATTGTGGAACCATCTTTTGATCTTTTTCACTTTTTTTTTCAGTTCTATCTCTCTCTCTCTTTATATTCTGAATGTTCTAAATTTTGATGAAGATATTACATTGAGGTATAAATATGGATCGCTCCATCGATTCAAGACTCGTCTTAATAAAAGTATGAAGAAATTCCATTTCTCCATTCATATTTTCAATGAATTTTAGATTACTTAATTTCAGCAAAGATATTGGATTGGGGAACAAAATATGGATCGCTCAATCGGTTCAAGACTCATATTAATAAACTATGAAGACATAAATTTTAAAATTTGAAATGAGAAGAATTCTAAAAGAAAACAAAAAGAAATATCACTCATTAAACATCAAGATTTAGAACACTCAAAATATAATTAAAGTGAGATAGAATTTCTTCACACTTTTACTAAGATGAGTCTTGAATCGATTGAGCGATCCATATTTATATGTCAATGCAATATCTTCATAAAAATTAAGAACTTCAGATGTTTAGAATTTATATCTCTTTTTTTAATTAGAATTCCTTTTATTATCACCAATTTAAATAAATTAAATTTATTTTTTTGTATTTCCATATTATATTTCATGCTTATTATACTTGATGTTTCACAAAGAAGTATCTGAAAATAATATAAATTAAAATGAAAGTGAAGTATGTAAAGTTATCAGCAGAGAAAAAAAATTGCTATGATTATTTAACCTCTTAGAAAGATTCAAGTGAAAGGAAGGGGGGAGGGCAATAAAAAGTCAAACTTTAATACGGCTTTGATAGAAAAATTATCAAGCAATTAAGTTTCTTCTCCTTCTTTGTTGAATCAAAAGAAATTTACCCCGTAACGAATTTGATGAAAGTTCACTGAGATATTGGTGATCAAAATTGTTTTGATTTTTTGGAGTTTTTGGACGAATTGTAATTTCCTGGAACAGTAATTTTATCTCGAAAGCATCGATGAAAATCAAGAATTTTTAATCACCAATACCTCAGCGTGTCTTCGTGCAATTGTTACATACAATTGTTTTTGGTTTTATAGAAAGATGCTTAAATTTAATTAATTGACATGAAAACATAGAGAGATAAAAATGTTAAGTGCACATAAATGACACATGGTTCTTCAACTCATTTCTCAATTTTGAATGTTCTAAATTTTCATGAAGATATCACATTGAGGCATAAATAGGGATAGTAGACGTTTCTTAATAAAAGTATGATCACAAATATACCATTCCTATTTTATATCTAGTGTTTACTTTAAATGGTGATCCTACTTTAAAGTTCAAGTCGAATATGAAAATGATCAGCAAGAAGAAGAAAATTTACTGTGATGATTCACCTCCGAAAATTGATTATTAGGAGGAAATATTAAAACTCAAATTTTTATATGATCTCCAATGAAGACAGAAACGCTGTTTCTGTGCCAAAAAATTATTTAATAATATATGAATGAAAATTCACTGGGATATCGGTGATCCTTCATGAATTAAGTAACTTTTTTAAGTCCTGAAGTTTCTCGAGACAATTAATTTAGTATGCAAAAAATTGTAAAAATCAAGAATTACACTATCTCGGCGAATTTCAATTCAAACGTTACGGAATAATTTTTATTATCTTTAGGATTAATTTATTTTTAATTGATAAAGGAAAGCAAGTTCAATTGATTAAATTTTCTTTAACTGGGACCTCATCAAGATTTTGTTCTTTTTAATCGTAGTCTAAAATCATGAGATTTTTTTTGCCCCTCAATCATTTGTAAGAAGTTGAAGTATCACAAAATATTTTTACTTTTTCATTTACTTATCATTTTTTCTCGTATTTTACCTGTAATTTAAAATAAACAGTAAAAATCATATTTCTTTCAGAAACTTTTGGTGAAACATAAACACACCCACATTATGCATTATAAATATTTAATAAATATAAATATAGTTTTCCCTGAAATATTAAGTACATATCCAGAGCTATTAGATCCTTGTACTAGTTATTCAATGGAATTTTGTAAGTTTGTTTCAGAATTACGATGAATCAGAAACAAAATAGTTGAATTGGTTATGGTCAATTCATTAATTTTTTTCATTATGATGACTACATGTGAAAAAAAGAACGAATATTTCAATTTAACTTCATTTAATACATGATCTTCATTTTCTTTTCAATATTTACTACAATTCAATAATCATCTCCTTATAAATTATTTTATTCACAGAATCCAAGTAATTAGTCTATCTACCGAGCTTTCCATAATGTATCGTATTAGGTGATTAATTATTTATTATTAATTCATGTCTGTGTACATAATTTGGTTTAATATGTAAATATTTAAATTAATATTTACCTTACTTAATAAATACTTACTTAATAAATTTTACTTTTCATTTTTGTAATTTGAATCTCGTTCAAAAATTGACATACAATAATTTTCAGTATTGAATGTATTAGAGGCACAGAAGTAATTTCTATGAATTATTCAAATAGATTAGTTCAGAATTCCTTTTTAATATACATGGCTTCGCACAAATGAAATTACGAACTTTATTATGAATTACGAAATTATTTTTCGAAATTACGTATTACACATAATATAATCTGCGATTCATAAAAGTAAAGAAAAACTTTCAAAGTTTTTTGATTATTGCTCAATAGATGGCAGCATTTCAAAATGGTGACAATGAGAGAAAAAAATTATTGCGCATTATAAATATGCGAAGGTTGTTTCCTCTTTTTGTTTGCGTTTGGAAATTTGTAACTGAAAAAAAACAAAAAAAAACAAAGGGGAAAAGAATTGTCCAGTCAATTTCAGTTGCCGCAGTGGTGGTTGAGTGATCATAGTGACGGAGTCCCGGGTTCAACCCTCGCTGGGACCATTGTGGTGATCGGCTGAAGTTGGTTTTCTGTGACTCCCAACTTCGAGGTGCGAATGCGAGCCGATTC
Organism: Pholcus phalangioides; assembly: GCF_987345545.1. NCBI lineage: Eukaryota > Metazoa > Arthropoda > Arachnida > Araneae > Pholcidae > Pholcus > Pholcus phalangioides. The sequence goes on along the minus strand of NW_028301628.1, from coordinate 3,172,222 downwards.
CTCAGTTGAAAACTCTCGCCAGAGAGAGCAACAGACCTATACAAATGATACATATATACAATCATTACACTTCACTTCTTGAATATAGATGGCAACACTGAAAAATCAGGCACTATACTAAATACGCTTCAGACTGTTACGTACACCCACTTGAACAACTCACTAGCTGCTGAACTGCCCATGCGATAAACCTGACTTATGCTCGGTTTGAAAAAAAAAAAAAAAAAGTCAATTTCCGTCACAGCGTTCTACGGAAGTGCTGCTATCTATTGAAGCGACGTTGAAAAAACTTTGAATGTTTTTCTTTTTTCATGTTTATGTATCAGAATATGTGTAATACTTTTGAAAATACAGTGAAACCTGTCCAAGACGGTCATTGTATGAGACGGAAACCTGTCTTAAACGGAATCAAAATATAGTCTTTTTAATGATTTGCACCTTTATTAAACGGAAATTTGTCTAAAACGGAATATTAGTTCAGTTTGTTGACGTTCCGTTTCATACAGGTTTCACTGCATAAATTTTTAAAATCGTGTCATTCATTTGTGCTGTACATTAATTACTATCCCTAATGTTTTTGTCCAATATTTCAAGAATAACATATTTAAAAAAAAACAAAAGACGGTATTAAATACCTGTTATGATAATTACACATCGGACACCGCACTAAAAGAGTATTTTACTGTATTCGGTTAAATACGGTATCTCCAATGTTTTTCAAAAAAAGTATGAATACCGTATTTTGATTCCTCCTTTTATTTAAGCAACCGTTGATAAGCTAAAAAATAAATATACAGTGACTATTGAATAATACACATATTTATACAATGTATGATAAATATTGAACATTCAGATTGATTAAATATTGTGGTTTCCTTAATCTCTTCTATATAGTCTCTATAGGTAGGAAAACATGAAAATTTGAGAAAAAGAAGTTATAATAAAGATTTCAGCTACATAATATTTTATCCTTCCACGAAAGGCAAAACATTCATACTCAACGACAATATATTCGTATATAATATAATAGTTTGTTTGAACTTCAATAAAAACTTCATTTCAATGTTAATTACACGAAACTTTTGTGAGTTTTAAAAGCATGAGTTTTCAATTCTTTCATCTCAGGTAATATTATACGTTGTTTTCAACTAATTCGAAAATCCCCTCGAGCAATTTACACATGAAATTTTTAAATTAATCAGAGATTTTGAGAAACGAAATAAACGGATTATTTGAATTTGGTAATTTTATACTTGTAAATTCAAATATTTCAATAAGAACATTTCATGAAATGATATTCTCTTCCTATGAATTGAAATATTCAAGCTAAAAAAAATTAATTTAGATCATTAGATATGGTTTTATTAAAATTGAACAAAATTTCCCCCTTTAAGACAACATTTGGATGTATTTTTCAATTTAATGCTTCGAATAATCGAGTTTTTTTATGTAACGCTTCCCAATTAGTTGTGTATAGGTTATTAAAATCAATTTGCAAGTTTTCATGAGGTGATTATTTTGAAAAATACATACAAATGCGATTAAATATGAAAATTGTTTACAAGCAAATTGAATGCTTTAACACTTTTGTACGCGATTTACTTCCCGTTCTTTCGTATAAAATTTATTTCAGAAGAAATTTCAAAAGGGGGAATTTCAATCGGGAATAATATAATGTTATTAAAGAGATCAATTAACTGCTTGTCAATCTGCAATGCATCTTAAAATGATATATTAATTATTTTTTTTTAAATGCGAAAATGTTTCTTTAGCGTGGGAAACAAATTTACTTAATAATTTACTGCATTATTTAAGAATGACACTGAAACTTCATCGATAAAAATGGCGTTTTGTGTGATATATATGTTAAGGTGAATGCGATAAATCCGGTTATTACGCATAATCACGATCCGAGCATTTTAGTAAGTTTGATGAATTTTCCTAAATTTATCACTTTAACAGCGACGATTACGCATAGCACCTAACGGTAGTTGGTGAGGTAAATTGAATAAATTTTCCTAAATTAGCAACTTTTACTGCGATTATGCATATTATCCAAGCATTGTTGGTAAAATTGATAAATTTCGCTATATGAATCGCACACACACTTTACCGGAGATTATGCATAATACCCCCAAAGCGTCAGGTCATTGGTGAACATGATAAATCGTACTATACATAATAATTCATACATGTATTGTATCATTATATCGTGGTACGATCGTACAATTCGTTGTCATTATATCGGGGTCCGACTTATATTCATCACACATACTCTATACTTATTTGAATTTTTTTTCATATTTATCAAATTCACCAATTACACTTGGGTATTATGCATAGTCACAGATAAAAGGCGATAAACTCCAATTATTTATAAAATTTACCTACGACACTTTGTTATTATGCATTATCACCGGTAAAAGTGATAAATTTATCAAACTTATCAAGCTGATTAATCAGTATGCATAACAACCGGTAATTATATATAATAACGGGTTTTATCACATTTACGCATAACTTATAGAATAGAATGATGGATTTTTTGAAAAACATTTCTTTTAAAACTATGACTTCAAAATTTCTAGCCGATAACATTGATTATATTGAAGGAATAATTCGCAAATACATTAGTCTCCGAAGAGTGTATCTTGTGTGAATGATAATTGATTAATTAATTCACACCTCACAAAAACACATTGATTGATATCGCGTATCTTGTAATACAATGTTCATTACTGTGTTTCGTTGATTGGATATTTTATATTGGAGATATTACTTAATAAATATGCACATTATTTCTACATGTCTTCGTTTATTTTGTCTTCTTTTACTTCTGACTATATAATAAGATATTATAAATTATTATTTATTTCATTACTTTTCATAGAAATTCGAATACATTTCTAATAGGAAATGCTTCGATTTTCAACGTGTTAAAATGATTATTTTTTCCTTTTTTAATGGATAGTCAAAAAATGGCACCTTAGTGCCTCTTGTGTGACCTGGGATCCGGAAATATCACCCCCCTTGTGCGTTTCGTCCCCGGTATCTTTCACCCGGGACATTTTGCCTGCCCTGAGAGTATGAGTGGCCGAGTGAACGAACAAGTAAGTGACTGACTGTGTGAGTGACCATGTGATTGTGTGAGTGATCGCATGAGTGACCATATAAGTGGGTGAGTGACCATATGAGTGAGTGAGCGACTGTATAAGTGACCATATAAGTGAGTGAACTATACTGTATAAGTGATCATATAAGTGGGTGAACTATACTGTATAAGTGACCATATAAGTGGGTGAACTATACTGTATAAGTGACCATATAAGTGGGTGGTGAGCGACTGTATTAATGGTAAAGTGAGTGTGTTATTGACTGTATTAATGGTAAAGTGAGTGTGTTATTGACTGTATTAATGGTAAAGTGAGTGTGTTATTGACTGTATTAATGGTAAAGTGAGTGTGTTATTGACTGTATTAATGGTAAAGTGAGTGTGTTATTGACTGTATTAATGGTAAAGTGAGTGTGTTATTGACTGTATTAATGGTAAAGTGAGTGTGTTATTGACTGTATTAATGGTAAAGTGAGTGTGTTATTGACTGTATTAATGGTAAAGTGAGTGTGTTATTGACTGTATTAATGGTAAAGTGAGTGTGTTATTGACTGTATTAATGGTAAAGTGAGTGTGTTATTGACTGTATTAATGGTAAAGTGAGTGTGTTATTGACTGTATATGGGACCAACTGTGTGACTATGAGTGAGTGGGAGTGACGGTATGAGTGAGTGTGAGAGGCCATATGAGAAAGTGTGACTTTCTTTCTTTCGTCGAAACCGAGCATAACTCCAGTGTATCACTTTGGACAATTTACTACAGAGTGACTTGTGCCGAAAAGGTGAGTGTGTGTACCTAACTGTCTGAGTGCTTGTTTAGTGTTGTGTCTGATTTTCAGTGCTACCATCTCTATTTCAGAAATGAAGAGAGTGAAGTGTAATCCCTGAATATTTGAAGACTAGTAGCTCTATTATATTGTGTTGCATTATTCTATTGAATATTTTAGGCCTGTTGCTCTCTATAGCTATACTTTTTTGACGGGGAGATCGGCTCTCGCATTTGCGCCGATGTATGAGTTGACTGTATGGTTGACTGAATCGCCGTATGAATGTTGAAGCGATTGACTATACGAGTGAGTGAGTGGCTGTTTGAGTGACAAAGTGTATGGTCGAATGAGTGGCCGTTTTCCTGATAAAGTTATCAACCATATGAGTTACCAAGGGAGTGACCATTTTCGTGATCAAGTTATCGACAGTATGAGCTACCGAGGGAGTGACCACATTCACCTCGTTTCTCATACAGTCACTCATTCATAGGGTCACCCACCCACTACCTTGCGCATTCATACGGTTATTCACTCCCTTCCAATTGGCCATTGCCATTCACTTGGTCCGTCATATGGTCGCTCATTTGGTCATTCATACGATCAGGGCTGGTGAAATATCAGTGGCGGAACTTCAATGGTGAAATATTCGGGGCGAATTGTCGAGGTTGAAATTCCCTGTGGCGAAATGTACTGGGGACGAAACGTCGGGGGTGGACATAGTACAAGTCTAGTCCTGAACTGCTGTTTGAACACGTTACTGTACTGATTTTACTTAATCCCTCAAATGTTTTATTTCCCCTCTCTCCTTCTTTCAATGAAATGTATCCCCCCCCCCCTGCAAGGGTCCATTGAAAGTGGAGAACCTGTTGAGAGAACAGGCTTGGAAGTAGAGGATTATATTCGCACGAGCAGGTTTTAGTGATTTAGTAACAAGAGGTAATGTGGTAGATCGGGGTGTCCAACGTTTTTCCAAGATGTGTCACAATCAAGATTATTTTCGATGCGGATGCCACTCTACGAATTTTAACTCGCAAACCATACGTCCAGTTTTTACGGGAAACGATCATTCATCCCATTCTTGAGAAATATTGTTCAATTGTCCTATTATTTTCGCAAATATGTTCAAGTTGTCTCTCTTTTGAGTTGTAAATGGTTTCTATTTTTTAGTCATAAATTCGATTATTGCAATGCAGATTGTGTATACTATATATATCGGTAGAAGCTCACCTTCTACACCATGTACCATGTTGGATTAGACACAGGTGTTTCGGCCCCCTCCCTAATAAACTATGTAAGAGGGCTTGCTCTCCCCCCCCCCCCCTCAGAATTCATAGATATATAATGTAATTGTATTGTTAAATGCATGTACCCATGAGGACGATCCTTAATCTGCAATTATGCCCAGCGCCGTCTTGGGCACGGTCCGGGTACCTCAAAATTTGGTGACGGACTTGCATCGCGAGGTTCCGTGTTCGAACCCCCCCCCCCCCTCCCCGTCGCCGCAGTGGCGCTCGGCTGAAGTTGGTTTTCTGTGGTTCCCAACTTCGAGGTGCGAATGCAAACCAATCTTCCAATTAAAAAGTCTCGCTGCAGAGAGCAACATACCTACAACGGTAAAATCTTCAAACACTACACTTGACTCATAGTTCGAAAACTATGTGATAGATGGCAGCACTATTACACAGCAAGAATTACACAGAAACAAGCTAAACGTTAGGTTCACAACACGAACACGAACATTGCAACATGTACCAATTCGTTAAAAGTTCCGCAGAGGAATGTGGACGAGGTACATGTGTGGTTTAGTAATAGTAGTAGTAGTCTTTGCATATTGTACTTGATATCATTTGGAATTTGTAACGCACTAGTATACAACAGCAACTCTTTCTAATATGCAACCCTCCCCCCCTCAACCAAAGACGAGTATAGAACAAACGATTTCAAAAGAAAAGCGTTTTCTCATTCTAGTCACACAAAAATTCCCTAGATTACTTTCTTATTTACTTTTTGTATTTTTTTCCATATGACTTAAGACGTGATACTACGTTAGAAACATTGAATGGATTAACTCAGTTCCAAAGCGAAAGAAAAATTTACCACCGTTTCATATTCCAGTTGAGGGTGTAGGGCAGGGCTTCAGCTTGGTGCTGCCTTTATGCAGTGATAAGCCCTACAGGTTCGAGATTACAGATTTGTATTTATATCATGAAACCCCACGACGGACATTAAGGCAGTGGCTCCTCTCTCGAAACTGATCTCAAAGGCACTCGACTCGGAGTTTTATCCCGTTTGACTTTAAATGCCATATTTATCATAAGCGGGGCCCGAATGGTGCTGCCCTAAAAAGCCTTGAGAAAAGACCGCGAAAAATTTCTTAAACACTTCAACAAATGCTCTAAAAATTGGGGGGGGGGGGGAGAACGACATCAAAAAAATGAAGCAAAGTTCTCTTGAAAAACAGGTTATTTTTGAATGCCAAATTAAAATCTGGTTATGTTTTCTCCGTATTTTTTTCTAGACGATGACGGATAACAAAAAAACTGACACTGTTAATCGAAGTTTTACTGTAATTATTTTATTCTTTGTATATCATTTGTACTTTATGTTCATCGATTTGTGTATGTATGCATTAAGTATCTAGTATGAGTAGGCTGACCATATGTCGAAGAAAAAGTTTTGAGAGCATTAAAAATCATGTGTAAATTTTTTTCTCGAGGTTCCCCCCCCCCCCTATTCATTTATCTGCCATCAAAAACAACAATCTTTCTAACAAACGAGTTATAATTGATGAATCTGTTAGGAACACTGGCGTTACGGCCCCCACGAGGACGGGTCTGTCAGGTCTCCGGCTTGGGGACCGTGAGACGATTCTTATCATATTTGTTTGTTCACAACAAATTCAGTATTGAGAGGTCCGTGAGAGATCTGATCCGAGAGCCTGCTGCTGATGTGGGGGCCATGACTGGCGTACTGGAGGGGTAGGGTTTTTTGGAGTGAAAAACGAGAGAAAAAAGGAGCACCCCTCCACCCGACCCGTGAAAATACTGTGAATGCCTATGGTTAGGAAGCCAAAAAGAACCTTTTATTTTACTTTCCAAGAAATTCAAGCACATTTTTTCATAAGTGCTCAATGCAATCAGTATATCAATCAAAATATCAGTAATTTTCTCAGTCTTTTATATTGTCAAAAAACTTAAAAAGTGGAAAGTGCCAAAAAAAAAAAGCTCCAAAATTCAATACCCTAACAGTAAAAAAAAAGCAGAAAAATGCAAAATGTCATCAACATCCAGGCCCTGACGATCAGGTAGGAAACAGGATCCAGAAATTTGATTCCAGCGTTTCTCGTTTCAGCAATCATTTCTTTTTTCCGCCATTCCTGCCAAAGGCAATCCAAGTGGATAATCTGACTCATTTACACTGGAAAGGTGGAACAAAGAGAAAGAGCTCAATGTAATTAGAACAAAATGCTTTCTTGTGACTCAGATAGAACATGAAAGCAGATAATACATATAAAAGGAAAAACCCACAGAAGGGGATAAGAAAATAAGAACAAAATGACTTTGTTCCAGAGAAGTGTGTTACACATCTCACGTCAGAATGGATTACGTTGTAGAACGTCCTGTCGGACCTGGATTAGGCTTCTTCTTGATACTTGACACGTCAAGCGCTAGATAAAAAGGAGCAGCAGAAAAAAAAAAAGTCCAATCTTTTGTTCTGAAGGATTATTTGCTTATCTTTATTCACTTCGTATACACTCTTTCTATAAATCTACTTCAGAAGTAATTTTTTTTTGTCTTTATGCTCGATGGCTTATAACATTTGACGGGTGACGTGCGTGTGTTGCTAACGCATCAATATATACAGGGTTAATTGGAAGTCACATCATGGAATACATAAAACAAAATTTGATACAACAATAGCTTTTTGGGCAATGTATTTTATTAAGCATTCCGGTGACTGTAAAAATCGATTTTTACGATAATCTTTGTGATATATACCGTAGCTGTTCCGTATGGAGTATTTAAAGACGCATATAAGTAGGGAACGGATTCGTAATCGCATGTTTTAGCACTTTTAGTGTAAGTGCATATAAACGCTTAAAATCACCCCGATATTTTAGAATAAGTGCATATTTTTAGCATTTTATTCCATTAATCGCATCGTGCTAATGTTTTGAAGAATATTTTCATCTTTTTTTTTTTTATTCCTCAAATTTAATCATATTTTTCTTAATTTTTTCAACGAAGTATATCACTATTTAGTATATCACTATATCACTATTCATTTTAGGGCGTATTTTTAGGCATTTTTTAAATGTATATTTTTGCACTTCTCTAAATGCATGTATTATTTATTTTTTCCCATTTTTTTAGCGTTCTACTGCATATTTTCCTTTTCTTTTAATCCATACTTCATTGCTTTGCTTTCAATATGCATATTTTTTTCCTTTCATCATGTTTATTTTACTAAATAAAAATTTTCCTTTGAATATGAAAATTTAATCCTTTCAATATGAAAATTTTTTCCTTTCAATATGAAATTTTTTTCCTTTCAATATGAATTTTTTTCCCTTTCAATATGAAATTTTTTTCCTTTCAATATGAAAATTTTTTCCTTTCAATATGAAAATTTTTTCCTTTCAGTATGCACATTTTTTTCACTTTTGTGCATATTTTCTCCTTTTGGTCATATTTCTGCATTTCCAAATGAACATTTTTTATGCATATTTTTGCTCTTTAGAGAATTTGAAGCATTTTTAAATGTATATTTTCTCAATTTTTGTGATTTTTTTCTCATTTTTCGGCACTTTTAAATTTTTTTTCATTTAATTATATTTATTTAATAATTAATTATATTTTTCATTCTTATTTCCATACTTCAGCATTATTAATATTATTAGATGGATTTGTCTTAATTTTTCGGCAAAGTTTTTATTTTATGGAATATTTCGGCATTTTCATGTGCAAATTTATATTTTTCATCAAATATATAAATGTCCCATTGATTTATTTTACATTTTTACCACGTATATTTGATTTTGTATACTAACTCAGCCAGTGCAAAATTTTCTATATCTCTGATATTTAATTTTTTTACAAATTTTCAAATTAAAAAAAACGCATTAAAAACAACTTTCGCACAAGTTAAAATAAGATGGCATCAATGAAGTTTTATAAAAATGAATTCAAAATGAAGAAAACTGTTCAGTTCATAAAATAACAAAAATATACTCGAGATCTGTTCGCAAATACTTGAGTTATGAAAAAAAATTAAATTAAATTTTGAATAGGATTGAGTCAATTAAATCTCAACCTTTTCTCATAATTTTATGAACTAAACAGTTTCCTTTATTTTGAATTACTTTTTATTCAGTTTCAGCGACGGCGTGTTATTTTATCATGCACAGACTGTTTTTTATGCACCTGTTTTTTTAAAAATATGCAAAACATCAAGTGTCAGAGATACTTAAAATTTTTTTACTGGCATAGGATAGCACGCAGTTTCAAATATATATGGTGAAAATGTGAAATGAATCAATTGATATAAATAATATTCTCTCAATAATAGGAAATTCCCTTAATTGACAAAGAATGGCTGGATTCCAAGCTTCTGTGTCACAAAATTATGATCATCTGGTAAGAATGATTAGGGGCTGTTCAAGTATTACGTCATCATCGAGGGGGGGGAGGGGGTTTCCGATCTGCTGACTTTTGATGACGGGGGGGGTGGATAATGCTTACGTCATCAACCACTCTTTATGAAAATATGAGTTGGATTCAGAGGGGCAGAGCTGATGACGAAATTTTGCTGACAAGCTGAACACGTAATAAGGTTTTATATACGTGATTATTATACAGGACTTTCTAATTAAAGTTTCACTTCGAAATGGCCACAAAAGGAAAATTGCTGGACAAAATGTTATCAACTTGGTAATAGTTTACAGGAGGTCATGGGATTCAATTTTCCCCAAAAAAAATTCTAAAACTCGCCACCAGCGGGAAATGGCGCTGTATGAAATATTGTTAAACGAAATAAAACATGAAGGCATCGGTTTAAAATGTTTTTAATCGTTCCTAAAACGTGTTACAAAGCATGTTCAATGTGGCATCCACCATTTTCTGAAAGCAAGTTAAATCGCATATCAAGAGGAATGTTACAGACATGTCGGTACATCGCATTTTTCAATTCCGCCAAATTATTTGTTAGTTACCACCATAAACAGTGGCTTTGATGTAACCCCCCATATCCAAAAGTCACAGAGGTTGAGGTCTGGTAACCGGAGTGACCGAGAAATGGGGAAGTGCCTGTCGACTTACAATCCGGTCATCTGTGAAATGATACTGAAGAAATAAGAAGAAAATAATTTTGCGTAATCTCCAGAAACAGATTTTAGAAACGATTAAAAAACATTTTAAACCGATGTCTTCATGTCTTATTTCGTTTAATGACGCACACAGCGCTATTTCCGCTGGTGAGTTTTTGAACTTCTTTTGCGGAAAATTGAATCCCATGACCTCCTGTAAACTATTACAAAGTTTGATAACATTTCGTCCAGTAGTTTCCTTTCTTGGTCATTCCAAAGTGGAACTTTAATTATAAAGGCCCTGTAAATTTTGATCTAGTTTATTTTGAGTAAAGTCCGACATGATATTATATTCTCGTCAGTCATTACCCCTTTTCTGTGAAATACCTTAAATTTATAATTAGTGATAGAGCTTGGCCTTTGTTCGATTGAAAAGCGAAAGTCCTCATGAAAAAAGAAACTTGTTTAATTTAAAAAAGAAGTAAAAATTAAACGATATATTTATTTGATTTAGAATATTAAATAAATGTAGATATTTATATTGTTTTCAGATAAACATCCGTTAATGAGACATTTTATATAGAGTGTTTAATACGTTTAGTTCATCCCGTGATCTCTATTATTGAGCGATTTCTTCTTCTTCTAAATAGTATTTTTGTCATTCGGGATCTAAATTTAATAAAATCAAAAACACCAAAAATAAATAAATGGCTCATATTTAAACCTTAAGTTAATCTGTTGATCATTCTCATATACAGTGAAACTTTTATAGCAAGATATCCTGCGAAAAAAAAAATTACCGTTGTAGAAGGATTATCGTTATATCGAGAGCTAGTACTATCATCGAGCGCACATTGATACTGTTGTTGGTGTCTTATGAACTGCTGGTTCTAGTACCACGAAAAAATGTATTTATAAGTATTTATTCGCAGCAAAAAATTCTAATTTATTGTTTCTTAAGCAAAATTTAATTATTATTTATTATTGGTTCCACCCTGCGAGATAGTTTCCGGCACAGTAGTGTTGAACTACACAGAAAACAGCCCCAGCAATTCCATTAACATTTCCGGAGGGTACATACATAGTGCAGAATACCAATGTTATACTAAACACCCTCAGGAGAACAAACACTGATGAAGAGTTTAAAAGCACATTGAAGGCATTTTGATTGAAATATAAATAATATCGTTGTGGTGGGGGTTTCGAAATATGTTTAAAAAATATCGTTATAGAAGGATTTATCGTAGTAAAAGATATCCTTGTATATCGAGAGGAGTTTAACATTATACTATAGGCAATTCCAAACGAGATCTGAAAAAAAATATCGTTGTAGAGGTATTTATCGTTATATTTAATATCGTTATAGCGAAGCCCCACTGTAACATCATCAGATTATCCATTGTTTGACAATATTTTTGTATATTCCATAATCAAATACGAGAAATTAATGGTCTTACACGGACAGAAATCGAGTCCCAATCAATTTCAGTATAATTTAAATTACACTGAAATTTATTGGGACTCGTATTTGATTATGGAATATACAAAAATATTGTCAAACAATGGATAATCTGATTGGGACCAAGTTGATTGGGACTCGATTTCTGTCCGTGTAAGACCGTTAATGTCCGTAAAGACCGTTAATCGAGTCCCAATCAATTTCAGTACAATTTAAATTATACTGAAATTGATCGGGACTCGATTTCTGTCCGTGTAAGACCGTTAATTTCTCGTATTTGATTATGGAATATACAAAAATATTGTCAAACAATGGATAATCTGATGATGTTACAAATTACGAATATCATACAATTACATATTATACTGAATTACGGAAATATTACAGAAATAAATTAATTCAATAATTTCTATTCACGAAGAAAGTGACTATAAACGCAATAAGCATTTCATGCATTATTCATCTATAAAAATTCTTCACGTTCAAAATAACATAACATTCAACACATCCCAAACGCGCATTTATCAATGTATATTCTAATTTTTAACTTTCACCTCAAATCAATTATCCAGACAATGGCATATACTTCCATGAATATTTATTCAAAAAAATATATATTATGGAAATACTGCATTTTTATGAGGAAAGGGTGGAATTCATTAAAAAATAAAACACTGTGAATAATAGATATATACGGAACTTCCAAAGATTCTTGGTTAATATCCTTCTCCTCGGGGATCATGTCTCTTGCATTCACGTTAACAATTATTTTTAGAAGAAAACTTCCCGGATGTGGGAATAAAATAATAATAATGTTCAGTCTATCACATGTAAATTTTTGATTCTTTATTTTAAATCAAAAAATAAAAGAGAGTTGGGTTTTTTTTTAAAGAAAAATTGGAAGAAAGAGGGAAAAACGAACGGCTTCAAAGATTAAATGATAAAAAAAAAAATTAAAGTAAAACAAACTGCCATTTTTCTTTCTCGGCTTCATGTCAAGGCAACTGGTGACTCGGAATTTATGAGTAGAGGGATCAGAGTTGGACTTTTGGGACTCGCCCATTAATCACGCTTAGAAACTTGTACCCAAATATATAAAGATAAAAGTCCCCCCCCTTTTTTTATCCTCCCCGCCATTCTATATTTTTCTCTTACCTAATTTTTCAAATTCTATTTTTAGAGTGAAATTTTTATCTTTGGCGAAACTTTTGTTCGTCGTCGACAAGGTCGTGAGAAAGGTACGTTTTAAAACCTCTCTCTCAATGATTTGCAGTCAAACTCGGCTATAACGACATGGAGTATTCCACGAAACCTTGTCGTTACAAACGAGGTGGCGTTATAAGCGAGGTTAAACTTTTCAAGACCTTTCTCAGGCGAAAAATGTCACCAGATGCACTCAAGTGCTGTGCACATATAAACCTGTTATTTCCTTCGATTAGGGGGTGACCATATTTGTTAGAGAAATGGATGATAGATAGAGAGGGAGGAAGAGATCGGGAGATCAAAAATGCGAGACACCGCTGATTCTTGCCGAGAATGTTGCCAATTGTTGACGAAATCACCAAATATTGTGTAAAAATTATCCTTGGCGAGAGAAACGGATACACCTAATCCGCATTAATTTCAAAAATATTTCACGGGAGGAAAAATTGAACTTTACACACGGAAAATAATATATAAATATCATAGGCATATTAATTATGGCATAATTTAGGGCAAAATCAAGGACTATATATGATAATGTTCTGTGCAATTATGGAAGTTAAGGGGTCATGTCAATGAGGAACAAGTCGGAGCGTAAAACATGTGATAAATGTTTTTCTTCTTCTTCATCTTCTTCACCATTAGACACTAATAAAACAACAGAGAAGAATTGCCTTAAAGGGTCTCATACCCTTTAACATAGTGCACTAGCAGAAATATTGAAAATACGATTAACTATTGATTTCTTTCAAATTTTTTTACACACAAATTTTTAAATTATATGCTATCCTATCTCGGTATAAAGTTTTATGTGTAACTACTACAGCAGAGCATTGATTATCCGAATGACGATCAACCGAAAACGATCAGTCGGCAAATTCACTGCCTTGAGACGGCTATGTAGTGGTTAGAACAACAAGAATAATGTCATGCTGTCCAATTGCTGTCTTTAAAACGTTTGAGATATAGCGGCAAAAAAACGAGTCTTAACTCTGAAGAAAGCGAAAATTTTGGACTTCTTTTCCTAATGTGTAAACCTATTTTAATGGTCATTTTAAACTTGTCAAACTTGGCTAGTCAGTTCTTTGTGTTATTTGTAAGACGTGCGATACAAAATATATACAGTTTTGTGTTTAATATCACCGTTTCTTTATTTCATATTGCTCCTATGACACTGGTACAATTTTTTTCCCCCCGTGAATGATCGGTTATCCGAAAAATATGATATCCGGCCACATCCGGTCCCCATTTGTTTCGGATGATCGATGCTTTACTGTTCTTAATTGTTTTACGAATTTTCAAAAAAATGCATTAAAAACAGCTTACGTGTATAACAAAATGACATGATATAAATGTGAATAAAAATTGATACAAATTATAGCTTGTGGAGTGAAGCAAAGAGATTGAGATTTAATTGACTCAATTTTATTTAAAATCAAATTAAGTTTTAAGTTCATTTTTAATTTGATTTTAAATTCATGTTTAATTTGATTTTAAATTCATTTTTAATTTGATTTCAAATTCTTTTTTAATTTGATTTTAAATTCGCTTTTAATTTGATTTTAAATTCTTTTTTAATTTGATTTTAAATTCTTTTTTAATTTGATTTTAAATTCATTTTTAATTTGATTTTAAATTCATTTTTAATTTGATTTTAAATTCATTTTTAATTTGATTTTAAATTCATATTTTAGTTTTAAAATTTAAAAATTCTGTATAAAATTTTATTTAAATAAGATTAAGTCAATGAAATCTCAATCTTCTGCTTCATTCCATGAACTGAACAGTTGCTTTATACAGGGTGTCCTATGAGTGCTAGCACGGATTTTTTTCTCATCAACCGTCGTAGAGGTATGATTTCAATTTAGTAAATGCTTAACAGGCGTTCAAAAATTAGCCAGTACTAGTTTTCAGAGTGTAAATACAGTGTGTAACAAAATAACAAATCCAAATTTTTATACGGTCCCCTAACGTCCAATCAGAAAGTTGTTGCCCTGTCTCTCCTGATGCCAACAAACGCCAACTCAATTTTTCTCTTATTTATTTATTTCTTGATGGACCACAAATTCTTATATGACTGTATATACTTTCCCTCCTGTTTATTTTTTGCAGGTCCGCAAATTATTTGTCCGGTTTTTCAGCGGGTCCGAAAATTATTTCTCTGATATCTACCCGTTTAAACAATTTCATCGGTTCATACCGGTTTTCCACGAAAATGTTCAACCACTTTCACCTATCCGTAGTTGTAAAAAGGATGACGAGCACTGATTTAACGGATAGAAATATTTTCCATTTCGAGCGCAATCTTCCGTTGCATCACTGTATGTTGCATCAAGAAAAACATACGGCACATATCCTTTTTCTATATTATATGTGCACATGGATTTTTTCATCTCCGTCAGAAATTGCTTTTTATCCACACACACACACATACATTGCGGGAACATATAGAGATATTTACAAACGTCGCCTCGGAAATATATTCCAGTCACATTGTTTTGCCATTGAATATATGATATGGCCGTTCGTAGAGTTCTTGAAGGATTCTAATATTTCAAAGTCAGTTGACATGAGATTCAAGGGACTCATTTCGTATGATTGGTCCTTTTTTTTAAGTATTTGTAAAGAAAAAATATATATATACGGTATGTTTTTATTGAAATGAATGTTCGAGATATATCGAATGCTTTACGAAACTATTTTTATTTATTTCTTCTATATGAATCAAGATGATTGAATACGGGGATGCATCAGAATACGGAGTTTACCACAAAACAGTGGGAAGACATATTGTACGTGCTCTGGGAATTTCGGTGAACATGAGAGACATTTCAGAGCCGAATCGCAGGTATCGTCAAATTATTCCCGAAAAATTATGAATAATTTTTTTCGAGACTTTACTACCAATAGCGTTTTGTACGCCAATATTCAGGAGGACAATTCAGTCATTACAGATCTGATCGTGTTGCATAATGATGTATAGGTGTTCAGATTCTGTCAAGAAAAAATGCCGGCCTGATGCACAGGATGTTTAGTAACTTATTTCTCCTTCCATGTTAATAATCACTCGTACATTATGAAATAGAATTTACATTTCCTATACCGCGTGATTCAGAATATCCTGCAAAACATGGCGTGAGAAAACAATTTCTATTTGAGTTCAAGCATATCATATTCGATATAAGAGATCTCACGGCGTATGACATTTGTCAGCTCATAGTCGATAGACTTCAAAACTTTTCTGAGCTGACAGATGGCATACGCCGCGAGAGTCTCTGCTATCGACTACGACATGTTGTACGCAAGTGTAACGGTGTTCTTGAATATGGTGGCAGCCACGTCTCAAGTGAATACGAATGCTTGCTGCATTTCATCAGTTTCACTAACGTGGCGCTACCTATCGGTGAGAATTTTAATTATTTGTTTTTCTTGTATCAAAAAGAACCGACTCCTTCACAAGTCTAAGAGCACATGCTACTACTACTACTAAACCACACATGCACCTCGTCCATATTCCTCTGCGGAACCTCTAACGAATTGGTACATGCGGGAATGTGTGTGTACGTGTAGTGAAACCTGACGTGAAGTTTGTTCCTGTGTAATGCTTGTTATGTGTCGTGCTGCCATCTGCCACCAGTTTTTCTAACTGTGAGTGAAGTGTAATGATTGAATAATTTATCGTTGTAGGCGTGTTGCTCTCTGTGGCGAGACTTTTTAATGGGGAGATCGGCTCGCATTTGCGCCTCGAAGTTGGGAACCACAGGAAACCAACTTCAGCCGACCACCACTGCGGTGACGGTGGGGTTCGAACCCGGATCCCCGCGATGCGAGTCCGTGATTATGACCACTCGACCACTATAGCGGCAAGAGCACATGCTGCATCCTGGTAGGGTACACACAATTTGTTGATTTTTCTTAAAAATCCGTCCAAATATTTATGGGACAGCCTATACATAGTGAAATGATAAATAGGTATTTCATACATTAAAAATTAGTATAAAATTACTTGTAATTGATAAAAATTCATTCTTATAAACACATACACCAAGATAAAAGAGAATAGGGCTTTTGGGTTCGGTGCTTTATATAACGTTCAGTAGTCTTTACAGTCAGATCCCGTTTTAACGAGTTCCGTTATATCGAAACAGTATCGTTTCAACGAAAACTTTTCCAATCGCCCATATGTCCGTTATCCGGGTACACGCCAAGTTGGCGAAGTTTTTTCGTCGCCAATATGCGATACTTAGCTATATATAGTAGCTGTGTCCGAATAGGGCCATGAGACGTCATATCAGACTGTGACGGGGCTAACGAAAAATAAATAATAACAATATGATTTCATAACAATTTCATAACAAGATGAAAACTGAGGACAGTTACAGTTTGCTAGTTTTATAAATGTTGTTTTACCGCACACAAATAGTAACTGTTGAAATTTCCAGATAAAGTTGATAATTCAACTAATATAATTGCTTAAAAATATTAACTAATCTTAAATCACGTTGCTTTTTTTATGTGGTAAACTAATCAAACTCTGTAGATAATTTTAATCGAAAAATTTTAGCAGTTTCATATGATAGGTGACACAAACGGGTTCTGAATCATTGATGTATTTCTCACATGTACATTGTGAATCATTGATGTATTTAATATGTACTGTATTGTATAATTGTTTTCTAGGAGGCATATTTTTGCTGATGAAATTTTATTTTTATCCGTTTATTGGTTAAGAACAAAAGTGCCTTAAGAAAGGCATCATTTTTTCATGGGAAAAGATTTACAAATATGAATGTTCAGAAACTAAGAATGCCTCCAATGTACGCAGAGTTTCTTTGCTGAGGCGAAAAGACTTTCCCTATTTTGTATAAAGCAGCATAGGCGTAAGCAGAATTTTCTCAAAGAAGAGGGTTTCAATTTTTTTTTCTTCTCAGGGGGGGGGGGAGGGGGAGTTACGTTTTTTTCCTGCAAAATAACAGTTTAATCTCGGCTTGAGAGGCCCCCTTGCATACGCCAATTTAAGGCAGCATGTTATATTGTCATTCCGCACAGATATCGAAATTCTGTGAGCAGAGAAACACAGGTCTGTGCAAGTTAAATAGAATACTATATATGCCCACTATCTACTTCACCAAACACCAACTCTGGCCATATCGCTATATTGCAATTTACTGCCATTAGTGAGATGGGTTGGAAGTGAAGGCGCTGTCTATCGGTGGTCGCCTCGAGTTCGTTAGGGAAAATACCTTATCTATATCCTCCCTTGGGTTCGAACCCGGGACCCTGACAACAACCTTCACGAAGGTAGACGAGCATCTTACCACCATGCCACTCGGGCACTGCGCCCGCTATCTGGAACCAAATAGTTAAAGGACACATTTGGTGTAACAATATAATTTTTTCTTCTTGCCGCGAGCATCTCGGTGCTCATCATGTCCCTACCCGCACCCAATGCAGGGGTTTCATTTGAATAGGAGGATCCACGATAAGATCTGGCACAATGATTTATGATAATAAATATTTAAATTGGAAGGTGCTGCGTAGGCCCTTTCATTTTGCTGTAGGGCTATGATGGTGTTGGGACGGCAGTAGACACACACGTTTTTTTGGATAAATATTCAAAAATTTGTTCGAGTTCTGTAGAACCGCCTTATCACCACAAAGGGTTCCGCGAGATACTTTACGATGGAAACCCCCTGATAAAGAAAACAGATATAGGTATATAAAAATGGGGAGTCCGATGGAACTTTCCAGAGCCGAAACAGCACCACACCAAAGATTCTTCTATTATGGTGTTGGCTGAAAGAAGCATTTGTCGGAAGATGAACAAGGTATCCAAACTTGAGCTGGGGGATTCGACTGAAGAAAAGGAAGTCAACTGGGAAAATGTTGATAAAGAGCGAAAAAATCCCTAAAAAAGAGAAAAATCCTATTTTTTTCTGAATTCAGTTTCTCTAGAAAAAGGTGGCACTTTTTGAAAGTGTAAGAAAGGAGGTGTGTTGAGGTATGAGAATTAGGCATTGAATAGCAAAGAGTTGAATAGCATTTAAACACTGAAAAGTATTGCATTTACCTGTGCTTATCTATGTACTCTCGCGTTTTCTTTTCGAAATTATTTTGATGCGTAAAAATTTTCGAAAGTGAAAACACCGTCACATAATAAATCTGTCATAAAAATTCCGCATATGTAATCATGCTGTCCTAGGCGGCCGCTTCGTCACTTCATGCCTAGCACCGGCTCTGCATCTAACAACCGAAGTTTTTTTGTCAGATCTGTACTAAATTAGTGAACTCGAAGTGGAACAGGGGTGTATCACTGAGATCATCAGAAACATGCGTATCCAATAGGCGTATGAGAGATTGATTATTTTATTTTATATTTATTGAATGCTCCCTTCGGGGAACCCCGTATGGTGAACTATGTTTGCCTGGGGTTAGTAGTTCTTGTTTTATTTTAGGGAATTAATATAGCGTGAGGTACGTTTTCGCGCGAAGGAATGATATGAACATTGGACAACAAAAAAATTACATGGATAATTTCCTTGCCCTCTCATGTCCGTTACATACATTGCACTCCGAGCAATTCCTGAAGATGCTGCCACAAGAATGTCGTAGCGTCATGTTAATCTCTAAATTCGAGTAATCATGAAATCATTGTACTACATCAATACAATCAATCCGACGACACAACTATCGTCTTCTGACGTTTCACCAAAAAAAAACAGAGAAAATGTATAAAGAAGCAGAAGGGCGACGAAATTATTTTAATACAAATACCCGTACACATTTTCTGAAGAAAAGAACTCAAATTCAAAACCAGGACTGGGAAGAGATTTCCAGCAGACATTTTTTTTTTTGTCACTACTCGGAACGATATGGACGGGAAATGGAAATGAACCAGACAATTATTGGAAATCTCTAGAAGGCAAGAGAGCCACAAAAACGTAAAAAAAAAAATAAAAGTAAAAAAATATGTATAGTAATGGTGGGAATGTGAAAAAGGAAAAGGTACAAGTCGTTCTCTGATTAGAGGGAGGATAAAAGAAAAAAAAGAGGGCTGAGGGGGAAAAAACTCTGGATAGGAACAGGCGGTTGATGACAAGCTGTTAAAGAGACCAAAGAAAAGCAATTTACATAGCCACAGACAAGGACAGGAAATAATGAGCAAAAAAAAAAGGAACGAGGAAAACAGTAAAAAGAATGATTGATAGTTTCCTTCTCCTCCAACAGAACATACAAATTTTTTTTCTAAATTTTAGTTCGAAAATTAAAAAGAAAAAGTTAAAAAAAAAATGTATTTCTTTTTTCAAGAAGACAACTTGAATTCATGGGTTACAGCCCTCACGTAGACAGTTCAATAAACATACGGAAGATTAATTTATTTTTTTTTTGTGTGTGTGTGTTGTGTGAGGGAAAATTAATGAAAATTTACATGTGAAGGAAAACAAATGCAATTTTTCAATTTAAAATTTTTCAATGAATTCTTCTCTCTTTGTGATGTATACATACGTGTTCTTATATAAATGCAGTGTTTTCCGTTATGTATTGCAAGCTATCGGGTCGATAATAATTTCGTAATGCAGTGTACGTTCAATTCAAAATGCTGTATCATGATAGAAAGTATTTACCCCTTTACGATCACGGACGAAATATTTCGTCTTAACGCCAGCGGGATAAATTCAATCCGGTTCTCTGTGTTTTCTTTCCTCTCTCTTCCCAATCGCGATGCTTTATTGTAACCCCAATGAACCGGAGGTGTTTTTTCTCCGTTCTTTCGGTACTCTTGTTAAGCCAGGGCCCCGCACTCGTATCAAAGCTGTCCCAACACATTACAAAGTTGGCAGTAGGGAATTAGTGTGGTCATGCTACAATTGACAATGGTCGTCAAATTTTTAACGTTAGAAGGTCTTGGAAAGCTGGTTTAACAGAACGACCGGTACGTTCTAGCTTTCAATCAGAGTCAAAGGTTCCGCCTTCTTTACCGATATTTCAATTCGTCGGGGCCACCCATTGGTTGAAGCTAACAGTCACAACATGGAGAGTGTTTTGAAAGTAATTACTTGCCAAGAAATATTAGGTCAATCTAGGCCAGTGTATGTGGTCGGTCTATGCCGCTGCTGCTTCTTTGTATCGGGGAAGGTTAATATTTTCGACTGACTATTGCACCAGGCTTGACAAAAGCGGTCCTGGCATTATTGATCCCCCCCCCCCCATAAAATGTATATGTCCACTATATGTATGTAAGAGCGAAATCAAGCACATAGGGTGAGGAATGTAAAAAGACATCTATTGTATACTCTCTATAATCTATTTATCTATTGTATTATTTTAATTTTCTATTTCAATTTTCTTCCTTTTCCTCTATCCCCCTCCTTCTTCCTTTTCCTAACGCGAGGTTTGGTAGGAAAAGGTTACCAGATTTATCGCCGATACATCAAATATGGAGTATCCAAATTTGTTGTCACAAGCCTATACGTGAAGGGGTATCAAAAAACAATGCAGTGAATGAACAAAGTGAAAAAAACAATGCATTACATGGTAGACTGCAGTAGCAATGTCGTTATTATTCGACAAATATTGTAGTTGGGGTGACCTCTCTCGATAGAAGTATGGAATGTTGTTTTAGTTCTTTTCCAGTCCAGTAGATAGCACTGTTATCACATCATATTTTGCGTGTTGGATAGAATGTCCTTCATTGTTGGAGAACAATCTTGATGATAAATGGGGTCTGAGGGTGATGTCTTCAAAAAGTTTTAAAAAATTACCACTGATTCTACTCATCTAAATGCGCAGTAAAATACAAAAAAAATTCCGGCGAGTTTAAAATAAGCCACTCAAAAAAGTAAAGATAAATATTGATATTTTCAACACCAGGCCAAGAATGAACAAAAAAAAATCTGGCAACACTAGAGAATTGGAGTGACGTCATTCAAACGACACATTATGAAGATTATCAGAGAAAAAGAGGGGAAAAAAGAGTAATAAGCAGTTTCTGGAACAGAAAACAGAAAAGCTAGAAGAAAGAAAGAAAAATAAAGTGGGGAAGAAGTTTTTTCACAGATATCTCCAACAAGCGCAAGAGGTGATGAGTAGCCAAATGTGATGATATTTGATAATTTTATGCGGGTTTAATAATTGCACTCCGCGAAAAAATTTTTTGTTTTGTTTCCATATGTTTCTCGGTGAGATGACTATGCTTATATTTTTTTCATAATTTTTTTAAGGAGGTCACCTTGGGACCCTTTCTCTGAAAGCTTTGATAACACGAATCTTAGAAGAAGCGAAAGTGTTTCATAGACGATATAGCAACTGCATATATATATGCATATCAGAAATATTTTGTGCGTTTGATATTAAAACGTTAGAATCTCTCTCTATAACGTGGCTGAACTCGGAAAGTTTGAGAGTGAGAGAGAGAACTATTACAGAAGTAATTTACAGAAGATATGAGCCTTCCACCGTCGATGGCATTCCTAATAAATTATGCACTTTTCGAAGACGTCCTTGTTTAATGAATATGAATGCGGTGGCAAGACAGAGAGAGAGAAAACAAACGTTGGTCTCTTCGATAGCTCCTAAATTAGAAATTTATGTAAATTGATTCTGCTCATCGAGGAGATCTCGAGATAACATCTAGTGTCTTTGACAAGAACGGAATGATTTCTCTCCATCTCTCACCGTATTCAGATTTTTCTCCGGGTACTTAACCCTTACGCCATGTTTGCTCAGGGGCTTCCTCCCGTTCGCATTTTTCTTCTCCCCCTTAAGCCACAGATGATTGTTTAGGACGGGAATTTCGCCTCAACTTAATAATAGGCATAATATTTGTCTTTTAATTAAGGAGACATACGAAAGTTTTCATAAAATGAAAATTCAGAAAATAATCGGCAAAAGGTGCGGATCCAAATATTTCCATTTACAATAAATATACATCTTATACCCGGAGGCAATCTCTAAGTAAATGTGTATATAGAGACGTTTGAAATGTCATCGAAATCGTTATTCTATTTGGACCATCATCTAGCGAATTCACCAAATATTTCCGTCATCATCTAAATGGGGATTCAAACGCCTTCGATAAAGCTAAAAGTGTCTAAAATATTCAATTTTTAGCACATAGCCCTTGTATACAATGTATATGGCATAAAAAAATGTGAAAAACTGGTTATTATGCATACTTACCAATCGTCTTGGTACGTTTGATAAATTTACCACTTTTACCGGCGATTACGCATAATAACCAAGTGACCTTATTAAATTCGATAAATACTTGAAATTGATCTCCTTTATCCGTGATTATGTAATTAGTGAATTTGATAAATATTAAAAAAATTCCGAATGAGTCTATTATGTGTGATGAATATATAGTCGACCCGATATAATGATAACAAATTTTACGATCGTATCCCCGATATAATTATAGAAAACATGTATGAATTATCATGTATTTTAAATGATATAGTACAATCTATCATGTTTACCTAGGACGCGACGCTATTACTATTTATAATTGCGACATAAAAGTGACACTTTCTTTAGTACTTATCAAATTTACCAACAACGCTTAGGTACTATGCATAATCGCCGGTAAAAGTAATAAAAAATTTAGTGGGATATATCAAACTTACCAGAATTCTCGACGATTATGCAAAATAACCGGTTACTATATATAATAAACCAAATTTATCACATTTACATGTATTCCGTTATTAAACCACTGATCTGAGGACCGGTCCGCAAAACATTTTACCCAATGGTTATAGCTTCAACATAATTTCACATATAAAATATAAAATGCTGTTTCTGAATTTGCTCTTATTTCTGTTTTTACGGGTCTGCAAATCATTCGTCCTTTATCTTTTGCGTTCGACAAATATTCTCCTACTTTATTTATTTTTGTCGGTCCGCAAATTATTTCCTCTATTCAATTTTTTTTTCTGGGGCACATACAGTGTTTATTTTTAGCAGGTGAGCAAATTACCTCTCTTATTTCCGCCCGTCCGCAAGTGTAAAATGACTGAAGAATATTGGTATATAAACAGCCACACAGATGTTTGTTATTAAAAATTTAAATAAATAGAAATTATTAGTATACGCTGTAGAAAATATAACAAACACATCAACGTAATAGTATAAATATCACATATTAATACGGTGACTCTTCGAAATGACGATTTAGCCTGAACTTTCTTAAGTCATCCTCAAAAATAAACTGCATTTAAAGCTGTTAATTGGACACTTATCCCCAATTGGTGTTTCATCATTAGAGCCCGGGAGATTAGGTACTAAATATACATTTTCAATACAGTTCAATGCACGCAGCAAGATATGATTTGAGCAGATAAAAATATCCCCCAATTTTTCAAAGCTTCTGTCAATGCATAAGCTGCGTTTTTCTGAAACAAAAGCATTCTTGTCTAACACCCACCATCCATGTCCAAAGCAATATTAATGCAGGGCACAACACAAAGTTTTCTATCTCTCAGGCAGGCACTTGTACTCGTTTAAATGGGGCTGGAGAGGATTTGGGGCTTTCTGCTAATGATTACTACTAGGAGTTATAATTATAATTCAATAAAACTAAAAAATAAAAAAATCTTCTAAAGTTCTCCATGCTCAAAATATCCAAATTCTAAATAATACGGTCTCTTAAATTCACAAACAAACTTCAAACGATGTTAAAATTGGCATTTATGTCAAGAGAAAATTTATGTGTCGAGAAAACATATTTGCTTTCATCTCTAAATTTCGACACGGCAAGTTTGGGACATTCTGCGTTGTAGCAGCCTGACATTTTTTTTCAAACCAAAATACCGTCATGCTATTCACCCGGACGGCCGCACAGATAACCGCTGTAGAAGGGGTGCGGAATCAGATGTAAGGAAGAGGAAATAATTACCGAAAAATTTGGAAAAAAATATTTTTTCTGAAAAATTCAACCAATATGAATGGAATAATTTGCAGAAGAAACTAATTTTTCTGATGCACTTCTAGCTGGCAAAAACAACTAGATGAGCAATGAATATGTATATGAAGTAGAACCTCTATATGAGCAGAACCTCTATATGAGCAGAACCTCTATATGAGCAGAACCTCTATATGAGCAGAACCTGTTTATGAATAAAAGGAGCCCAGGCTTAATTTCAATCACTAAATTTTCCCGTATTTTACCATATTACTTCGGAGACAAATCCGCTCGTTTTCTGGGTCATTTCACAGGTGCGACTTGTACACCAGAGTTGCCGCAAATGACCATTATGTTGGCCCTGTATCAGCGAGAAGTTGGCCAACCTTGTTTTTTCTATGGTATAGCAACGGTAAGCCAAAAAATATGATATTTTTTTTCCGTTTAAAAAATAGTTTGTCCATGGCAAGTACATACTTCACTGCACACCCAATCATTTGAATTGATATTAGTTTTTGGAATGTGATATTGACTTTTGCATACGTTGTACACGTGTGTATACATGTATGCGGAAATATTGAAAACATGTTAAAATGAGATATACATTATTGAACTGCAAAATTGTTTTTTTTTAGAGATTTCAATACATAAACTACGTGTGTGTGAGTTGAATAATTTCTACCAGCCAACCTTAATTTATACTGAGATAAATATTAGGATGTTTAATGCACCGCATCCGTAAACTGGAAGCTTTTCCGGGAAAACTACTCGCACGGTTCAGGTGTTCAACATAGTATGAGGTCGATTAGAAATTCGCTTTCTCTTATGTAATTTCTGTGTAGTGTACATGCATTATAGTGAGTCTTAAATGAAGTTTTGCGTGGGAATGATTCGTTTCCTGCGTATAGAGTTCCTGTGGAATTTTAAAAGCAATTTTGATATGCGTAATTTCCTTCACTGCTTTTAGATAATTACGGCCATGTACGAAGGAAACTACGGATATGCATATCACCTCGTATGCTAATTTTTTTCGCTAACTACGAAAGTTGAAAAAATAATGGCTTTATTTTGTTCTATCCGATTCCGAGCGTGGTTTCATTTTTCACTCATTTTTATATTGAAACTTTGTGTAGCCGTTATTTCAATAGTTCTTTATTTCAGCCATGTTTGTCCAAAATACTAGTTTTCTTGCTTTAATATTATTCTTGTGGTAAATTCTAATAATTTTTGACACCCCGGCCGTCATGCCCTTTTCTACTCAGATTAGCCATTCCTTTACTGTAAAATAAAGTCGTTGCTCATCAGTCGTAGTAAAGCTCATCTTCTTCTCGACGATTACCCGATGCTAGAGTTCGGCATCATCGAGAGCTATGGTTTGCGCCGCCGAATGCAGAATCTCAAGATATAATTGATACAGACGACACTGCGTACACATTAGAATCATGGATAGTGTTATCAATAGATGTTGTTATTACTTTCTCAAGGTACGGACTGGATAAATTTTATAACATTGGAAGAAAATTCCAAAAAAAAAGCAGGTCTTCCGTTTATGCTATCAATAGTTTTTCCACTAAAGTGGTTTTTTTTTCGTATATTTGGAAGCTAAGGATGATTCAGATTTTATTTTACCCTATAAGCTATCGTTCTCAAGACTACATAGAAGGTCAGAAGGCTCCCTTGTTGACAAAAATTTCATACCTACTTCACAATGTCCTTATTGGGTCGCTATGTGTAGAGCTTCTTTTGCAGTTTCTTTCTTATAGTGAAAGACCATGTGTAAGGTAAAAAGTATATGTATATATATAGTCCCGTTCTTCAGTTCTTGATCAGTTTGTTTGAACTGACCGCATTCAGATTCCTCGGCTGGGAGACCTTCACAAGGGATCTATGGACTGTGCCGCGCATTAAGAGAAATATCGTAATTCGTGATACACGTTAGACCGTTACATTTCAATTCTTTACAATTTCTGAATAAAGCCGGAATTGCACTATAAAAGTTTGGAAAAAATTCTATTATAAAACTTGAAAAATGCAATCAATAAGCGTATCGGTTGCATTCGAACGAATGTGACCAATTGGCTTATTAATTGTTTTTTTTTCTTAAGTTTTTTGTAACAGATCTTTTAGTAAACTTTTATAGCATTGGTTCTTACCCTTTCTTTCATCCCGCACTCCCGTCCAATATGATTTATCTCCCCGCACCCACTTCGATAATGCGTTTTCTACCTGTTATAAAAACTTCTTTTCTGTAGTTAATTACATTTATTACATTAATTATCGATTAATTAATTCCTATGAAACTCTTGTGCTAATTGTTTAATTCACTTTTCGGCTATGGTTAGTATTTAATTCTGATTTGTTTTCTTGAAAATTGATTAAAAAACTCTCTAAACTGAAAAAAAAGTTACAACTCTTTAACATTTTTCAAAATTTAGAAAAAACAAAGTTTCAATAAAAATAGTTCTGCTTAATAGTGTATTATTATTATTGTTAAACGTTCTTACTTTTATTGATTCCAGCTGGAACAACGGTATATAAATGTTTGTTCGGCATTTGATTAAATTTTTTCACGTTTTTCATGAGTCATTTTGTTTGATCCTTTGGTCAATTGGTCGCTAAACAGTCGAAGTGTTTGTGGGAAATATTCCGTTAAAGCGTAAAATTTTCCTTTCCTTTTCAGCGTCAGACAGGTTCCCTTTAATTGCAGGTTTTTTTAATGTGTATTTTGGCTTTGACATCACGGGACCACAAATTTTTTTTCCATTAAGACAGTTTTCCGCTGAATGCAGGTTCCGTTGAAGACACGTTGTACTGTATCTAAGTAATAGAGTAGTCATACCTTAAAATGTGGTGTCTTGCAGGGGTACGACTTTGTGCACATTTTCTTCCATTCTAGCAAGTCACAAAACAATTATTCTTGCATAAACAAATAACTAAAGCTTTCTTTATCTACTGTGTTTATCTCTCTCTCTCTCTATTTTTCTCTAGTTGTGCAACTTTTAACAAAACATTTTAATATACATATAAGGGTTGTAAAATACAAGAAATGTTCAAAATCGGATGACCAAGTCGGTTCACAGAAATTTTGCCCCCGACATTTTATCTAACCTGTTTGTATGAACGACCAATGATTTGTGCATTCGCCTCGGACCTTTTGCCTGTCTTTACCGTATGAGTCATTTCTCCGAGTCTGTCTCCGAGAACTGAAGTCTATCTTCAGTTTGACATTTCTCCTGGACTGATAAGTGACCAAGTAAGTGACTGCCTGAGTTCACTCATATAGTGGCTCATTCTCTCATACGGTCACTTACCCACTTATATGGTCACTCACGCAGTCAGTAACCATACGATCGGGACAGGCGAAGTGTAGTGTCAGGTGCGAAATTTCTTGGAACGAAACGTACCAGGGGCGAAATGTCAAGGGGTAAATTCCCGTGGGCGAATTTCCGGATCCTCCCAAGTCATCCCAGTTTACGGTATATCTCTCGTATAATCGAATTTATTCAACGCTTATGTGCCCTTATATAGAATTATTTTGTGTGTCTGTTCTTCTGTCCTACGAGAACCGTACCAACTACCCGTAACTCAAACTTATATGTTGTACATAGATACTATATATATATGCGTGTGTTCTCTTATATTTCTTGTAGAGCACACATATGCTCTCTTATATTTCTTGTAGGGAATCTATGTGTATATTTCCCTTGGCTCAGCGCGATGAGTTATTCTTCCATACTTCGCAATATTCCCAGCATTGTACTCGGTGGGAATAAAAGAAATATTCTCTCACTGTCTTTGCTTACACTACGGGTCTCAATGGGCAGAAAGCCAGCACAGGATACAATAAACGAAGGATGGAAAAAGAGTGGGTAGATAGTATTCTTTTTCTATCTGTTATCGGTATTTTTTATTTTTGCTTGTGGTACGTGGTCTATTCCTGAGAATGTTGTGGGAGTTGTAAATATTTGCATTGGGAAAAATTCTGAAAAGTAAGATCGTTGCGAAAACAAAAGCTAACTATAAAGGATTGCGAGATTCTTTCCTTGTGTGTGTGGATTTTTTAAAAAAATTTTCAAGACCTTCAATATCATATTCTCAGAGAAATTTCTCTTATTCGAGCTAAACACAGCGTAAATGCATACTATAGTGGAAGTATGAGCTTTCTTTAGTTCCTGTTGAGATGAGTCTCGTGGGAAAACAATTGGAAATTTGATTCGGAATTAAGTTTCTCTAAGAAATTTAAAATTCTCTCGGTAGCCAAAGCCTAAAATGTGCTCATAGATCATTAATAAATTTCGGAATATGCATACCATTCCTTAACCTCTTTACGATCACGGGCGTAATATTACGTCCAAACACCAGTGGAATAAATTCAATTAAGTTCTCTGTGTTTTCTTTCCTCTGTCTATCTTCACTATCGCAAAGATTTTTATGAATTCTTGCTCTTTTTTATCCCTCTTTTCCAATTCGGATTTTTCCCACTTATGAATACTTATGAATTATCTTTCTATACATGTAAGAATCTCGCCGCAGAGAGCAACAGGCCTACAATAAGTAGTAAAATCTTCAATCATTACCCTTCACTCATAGTTAGAAAAATTGATGGCAGCCCACTACACATAACAAGCATTATACAGAAATAAACTTCACATCAGATTCACAACACGCACATGCATATTACAACATGTGCCATCATGTTAGAAGTTTGAAAAGAGAAAAACAGAACTCTAAAACATTTTCTCTTTTATCCACCTTATCTACAGTCGAATCCCGTTTTAATGAATACCGTTATAGCGAAAATCTCGTTTTAACGAACACTTTTCTAATCCCTCAAATAAGTATGCTTAGGAACAATGCAAACAACCCGAAATTCCTTTATAAGAAATTTCGTTATAACGAAGTGATTTCTCCGGTCTCTTGGAGTTTGTTATAACGGGATTCGACTGTATTGTAATTCTTGCTTGTAAATATATCTATTTTCTCCCCCCCCCCTTTCTTCCTTTTTATAACGTGCGGTTAGGTTAGGACAATGTTACCGGATTCATCACCGGCATTATTATTACAGTCGAATTCCGTTATAATGAAATCCAGAGACCGGGTAAATCACTTCGTTATAACGAAATTTCGTTATAAAGGAATTCCAAGTTTTCGCGTTTATTTCTATGTAAACTTATCTGGGGACTAGAAAAGTGTTCGTTAAAACGGGATTTTCGCTATATCGATATTGGTTAAACCGGGATTCGACTGTATTATTATTATTCGTCAAAAACAGATAGTTCAAATTTCTTGCCGAAACCTTGTACGTAAAGTGGTTGAACACATTATTTCTCTAGCAATGAATATTTTACCAGTTACGCTACTTAGCTATAGAAAATTTCAGAAGAGTTACTTTGGATTCAAATATTAGTTTTTCTGTGACTAGCATTAAGTCCACCTTTAGACTGATCTTAAACTGATCATAAATAAAGTACCAATAAATATCATTTTTCAACTTGTTCACTTGCACTATTTCTGTTCAATTAACTCTGTATTACGAATTTCCCGTGAAAAATCCACTTAACCGTTATGCGGTATAGATATTCCCATCATGCTGGACCCTGATCATGAGGATCCAGTTTCGAACCCCGTCGACAGCACAGGGGTGGCCGGCTGAAGTTGGCTTTCTGTTGTCTTCCAAATTCAAGGTACAAATGCAAGCTGGTCTCCCGTTTGAAAAAAAAAAAAAAACTCTGTCAGCAGAGACCATGCAGACCTACAAAAATATACTGGCATAATGTGAAAATACAAACATTTCCACCTTTTACTTCAAAATATGGAAGACGTATGGCGGCACTAGCAAGTACTCTAATTATACCAGAATCTAAGTACTGTATTTACATGGATTTTTTGAAGCTCCCTAAAATAATTAATATCCGAAACGGTAAAAGCATTACTACTATTTCTACTCGCCAAAGTGGTGGTCGGTTCAAGTTAGTTTTTGGTGGTTCTTAACTTCGAGGTAACAAATGCGAGCCAATCTCCCCGTTAAAAAGTCTCGCCACAGAGAGCGACAGATATGCAACGGTACAATGGTATCAAAGCCTGGCGGTCGAGTGTTTAGAGGCTAGCTCCCTCTAACCATTAGAAGCCTAACACCTCTAAAGACAGAAGCAGATATGCAATGCTATCACCGCATGGCGGTCGAGTGGTTAGGAAGCTAGCCTCTCGCTGTGCAGTTCCGAGTTCGAATCCCGGTTCGGGCATGGATGTCTACTAACACTAACAAATTCCCTGGACGTATCATGCTCATCCCTTGGGAATACTTAAGGATCACGTTATTTAAAAAAAAAATTATCCAACCATTAAACTCCACTCATAGGTACAAAAATTGATGGCAGGTGGCAGCACTACACATTAAACAGAAACTAACTTCACGTTATGTTCACAACACGTACGCGTACATTCGGGCATGCACCAATTCGTTAGAAATCCCGTAGGGGAATATGTACGAGGTGTACACATCTACAGTTAAGTAATAGTAAGGTTGCAGGTAATGTTTCTCACAAGCACTCGAGGTGGCAAAGCACGAAGCAATTCGAAGAACAACGCAGATTTATTTCTCAGAATAGCTATTTACAAGCAGAATTTTTGATGAAACACACTAAAAATATGCAGCGGCTCCTCTTTCACAAGAGATCTCTTCAAGAAAAATTTACAAAACTCATAATCTCGCCATGTCGGTGATTCTATGCAGACAAAAGAAACCTAGAACATTCTCCACGATTCTCGCTGGATCCTTACACTTCTCTTGGCGCTGTGACATCGCCAAATCATCGGAGCTGTTGCCAGACTTGCCAAGTTTGTCGTTAATTTGGCGATATTTACGGAGAAATGCGCTCACGAGTATTTGAAGGCGAAATATCACATAATAAATAATAGCTGTTTACATTTCGTAACAGTAGTAATAGAAAAATGAATGAAATTCGTAGTTCTTTTCTAGAATAGTTTTCATTATGCAAGCCGTTGAGATATTTTATGAACGCTTTAATAATTTTTATATTACATAATTTAAAACAAATCCGTTGGTCATTCAAAATTGAGAACCGTAATAAAATTCCGAAATATTCGATAAAAATAATATTGTGGACTGCTGTTGAAGGTCCTATACCATTTTTTTTTAAGGATTCTTATTTTTATATGTGTTATATATCCTACGGACTTTCTTGAAATTTTATGAGCGTTTTGCACTTTTTTTTTTTGGGAAAAATAAAATTTTTCCATTTTTATTGCAGAAAAAAAAATGCATTTTATTTTTCGGCCGTAAGCCACCAGGCTCTGCTCTATGTGAAAAATGGTCCACGTGCCCATACAAACATATCCCGAAAAAACGCCATCGACTCTGTTCGGTAGGATTTTCACGCAAGGAAATGTTTCGATAGTATTTTTTTTTTCCTCCTAGGAGGATATCCTTGTTACGACCACTTCCTCTTTCTATCTATTTTCCTCACTGCCTTTTATACAGCCCCCATATATATATATATACAGTATAAAATATGAAAAATTATCTCGTTTTTCCTTCAATACCCGAAAACGTATATAAAAAATAATAATAATAATAACACCGATTTCATAACATGGCGATTTCATGAAAGAAAAATCTCGCATGGTGTGCATTATTTCCACACTATCAAAATCGGAATTGAACCTATTCCGTTACTTTACGTTGGAAATGGTTTTTCCCAGAACCTATATTTTTTTGTGGATTTATGCGGAAATACAAATTTTTATTGAAGTCCATCAAGATTTATACCTGGAGGTTCTAATTGAATTACCCCTATTAAGAGTCCTACGTTCGATACTAATATGCTAATATATCCGTTACTAATATACTAATATATCCGTTACTAATATACTAATATATCCGTTACTAATATACTAATATATCCGATACTAATATACTAATATATTCCGAATACTTCCTGAGATATGAGTGATTTAAGCATTTCGTCACGCAACTTTTTGCTAATGTACCCAGTATCGCCAAGTGATTTAAAAGTCTTATTCTCAGCAAAATTATGAAACTCACCAAATTAGCCTGCAGATATTCGTAATTTCCGGATTTATCGCATTTACCGTAACATAGGCATCACATGGTTATATTTTATATTAGTTGGAAACGGCTCTTGCTCTCTAAAATTTTCTGCTTGTTTCAAAACTTTGGTTTATAAAAATCACTGAGATATTGATCTCGAAACCTAGAAGAAATGCTACTTGGTGTGGGATGGGGGGGGGGGGGGCATAGCTCTGTTAGTCATCAAGAGTACCTAAAAAATGTAGAAATCTTCAAAATTGCAATGAGTTCCGTAACTCTTGTGGAATGGAATGTAGGTTAGTGAGATTCCATTTATGTCAGATGCAACGTGTGCAGTCTTGGAATCACTTCAGCTTTATGAGGAATAAATTTGCATAAATTTCTAATTTAGTAGCTATTAGGGGAGAGAAGATGCTGTGCTGTTTGTTTTCCTCTTGAAATCCGGCATTCATATTCATTAACCTTTAGAGTGCATCTGAGAAACTGAATAATTTATTAGTTTTCTAATCATTGGCCCTGAACTCAAGATGACGATGATACGTCTTTCAAGGAAAAGCTGTATCTAGTATCTATATGTACAGTATCTCTTACTCGAGACTCCACATTTCTTGAGAGCATGCGATACATTCTCAGTAAATCGATCTATAATATCGGTGTGATGTACCATAGATTATACTAGCAGTGTTTTAAATATTACATAAATATTTTATAACACAAAATGCAAATAAGCATTGACTCTATATTGCAGACACACTCTCTAGACAAAAATTGGACTTTCGCTAACATTCGTAGAGATTTATATGGAAATCACTCCCAATTCATGATACGTAGAGTACAGGTCACAGACCACACAGGTAGATGAAAACCTGTATCAGCTTGTTTCTATCTTTTCACATATTTCAGAAATCTATCAGAAGAAATATATGCAAAAAATCATATGTAAGTCACACTTCCAGAGAGTCTGTCACGAATATGATCTAAACTGTTTGGAAAAGACATTGTTGTCTTTTGATTATTAAAACACAGTATCGTTATTTCAAGTTAAACAACTTTCTGGATTTTCGCATATAAGCTGATCATGTATCATGGAGAAAAATACAAGGAATTGAGTTTCTATGTACTCACCAATTCTCGCCAAAAACCGGCTTCAAGTTCGGAAATAATGTTCATGACGGCGGCAATTCAATGCCTAATTCAAAGATCACTGATGATCAGAAAATGATTTTCTCGAAGAAAAAAAAAATGTTTAGCACGACAAATATGAAATAAATATTAATATTTGTGAGCTGTTAACTATAATTAACACATAATATAAACTATAAATTAATAAAGTTATCTTCATCTATTGATTCAGTGAAGATTCCGAAGTCAAGAAAACTTAATAAAAAAAATGGGACATTTTGATGAAAAAAAAAAATTCGGGAAGATGAAAATTATGGGCAAATACGGAAATTTTCCCTGTAAAATTCCGGTCATATGGTCAATCGTGTTAATCGGCAGTGGAGGCACATTCATTATCGCAATTACAGTAAAACCTCGTTAATGTGTCACTCTTGGGAGAGCAAAAATATGACTTGATAAGCGGAGTGACTCGTTAAACGGAGTAAGCCATAGCTGTGCCAATTCCTGCCTGAGGATGATTGGGACTTCCAAACAGTGATCCGGTAAGCGGAGTGACGTGTTAACCGGGTGACGCACTAACGAGGTTTGACTGTATATGCAGAGCATGTTCAAAAAAATAGCTTAAAAGGCGAAGATCTTCACTTACTAAAGTAGTAGCTAGTACCTATTAAATCTCAAACCCACAGAAACTTATGCAAGTTTTCCTTAAAGTTTCCCAATTTTTATATTGTACTTTTTGCGCAAACAAATGTAATCTCTCTTCAGAATTCTACCTTTTACTTCAATAAGATAAAAGAGACCATCCAGTCAAGTCGGGTTTGTATCCCCGTACTGAAGAACGCGAAACCTGCGCCCTATCCGTTTTAATTTAGATTACATGATTGGCCATTTCAAAATTGACTGATAGACGGATTTCGCGATATTTGAAAAAAATCACGAAAACAGCCAATCATATCCCAGCCGACCGATTGGAGCCTTTTTATGTGAACTTCAGTGAACTCTATCAGCCAACCACATCCAGTGAATCTCGTAAAAAACCAAATCTATCCAAACAAAGTCAATATGCATAAGATGACAAAAGTTCTTCACTCTTTACGTGTAGGCTTTCGACAAAATTTGAATGACGTTCGAGTACCAGCGATAAATCTCGGAAACCGTTATTTCTGTTAATATTTAAGAAACAGAGGGGAGAGCGATGAGCAAAGCTTGTCTTCCCCCCCCCCCCACTTCCTCTAGCGACCCGATCTATCTATGTAAAAATGTAATGCACTAAACATTTTTTTCTGTTCGTTAAACTGTTGCGAAGGAAAGAAAATAAAATATAGCTGAGGGAAAATGCTCTGACACACCCCTGACCCACCCTGAAGGGTTTACAGGCTCAAAACTGAGGTAAAGGGAAAAATCTATTCACATTCATAGGGTTCCCAATAAAGCGTCTCAGTGATAAAGCCTCCTCCTCCTTATCAGATTATGGCTCGTCACTCTGTTTAAACGAAAATATAATCAGGTGATGGGCTTATGTAACGGGCGTTAACTGCACGTACGTCATTTTTGGCGCGCGCTTTGGTTAATGAAGAATGAACCAAAGTTGCAGACGATTGCGGACGTCAAAATTGCGCCGCAATTTACAAGTCTTACAACTGGTTGATCATTCCGTCAACTTGTGCGAACGGTGATAATCGCGCTCTACTGGAATACGTCTAAGAAGGGAGAGAGAGAGACATCTTGAACATAGGTCTTTAATCTAATACAGTTCGAGATATCTCGCCCTTGTACGAGAAAATTTTAGCATTCGGAAACATCTCTTGACGATGACAAAAACTGCAGTTGGGGAAACGTCGAGTGCAGTGGAATGAGACTCTAATTTACAACGTTCTAGTAGCCTGGAAAATTTTTATTCGTCAGGCAACGGCCTGGAAAATCTGTTGAGCCAAATTTTTTCGGCCGTTTAGTGTATCACGAAAGGAGACAAAATTAGAAATTCATATCATACAAACCTTTTGAGCAAACTGTTACTTCAATTATTCTCTCCTACATCCGATAAGAGAAGTCTCTCAAACTCATAATACTGTCCAAGCATTATTTAGTGCTGATTCTTAAGTGGCTCTCAAAGCCGGTAATGGTACGTAACACTCTGTTCTTCCACTTTGAAAGTGACAAGCATATTATCAAGTTCCCTCACTCCTCGAAAAGCAGATAATATGCTGTGAGTAATACTAATTGTAGTTTGATAAGCCATTGCTTCTCTCTAGAAACTGCAACGAAATTGCGAAAACATTGCATTTCTAGACCATCTTCTCCGTCTCTTTTTCGTTATTATCTATTTTGTGTAGTTTCTTTGAGGACGGAGCTGCCGCGCTGCTTCCTTCAGTATCAGTCTCTTGCCTATTCCCTTTAGCGGAAAGTAATTAGCCTTTCGAATTTTCGCAGCAAATTAGCAATTTGTGATTAATACGGACCTTGTCTGACGGCAAATGAAACAGGGAAATGTTAACTAAGAGTTGAAGGAACGAGTTCGGTAGCGAAAATTGGCGAGATAATTGTAATCTGCGCCTACGTTCGCTATTAATTATTGCTTTTTCCAGAATCTCCTCTATTCTTCTGTCAGATCTATCTTCTATCCTCTCCCCCCCCCCCCACATCTCCATCTCCTCTATCCTGGAAACCAGGACTAAATTGTAGTGCCAAGAATAATTTATCTTTAAACAAGGACTGTTTGCGTTTGAGTATGAGCAGAACGATTTGTTAAACGCGAACTGATTCATGCTGATATGTAATAACTTACTGAGGACATGAGGATATCCTGAGCGCGTGAAATATCCCATGTGTTCAGGAAAAAAAAGATACATATTATGCTAGAGTGTTTGTCGATATAGTAAATATTATAGATATTATAACATTTTCATGCTCGTATTTGAATCACGATGACTATGACATTGAAACAAAGGTGTTCAACCTTTGGGAAAGTGCGTACTACTTCATTTGTCCGAAAACATGTCGCGGTTCAGTAATTAATCTGTCTTCGTGCCGCGGGTCATTTAAGAGACTTGTAAATGTGTTTAGGTCACTTGAGGGATCTTTAAATGTTCCGCGGACAAATGAGCCACTGTCTGCTAAAATGATCTGGAACAGCTTCAGGGCATTTAAGAGAGATTTGTAAATGCACCCTAGGTCATACGCTTCAGCGAACTGCAAATGTGCTGAGAATATGCCGCGGACCACTTAAGTGACCAGCGCCCCAGGTCACATTTAAATAACCTGTAAATTTATTTATTTATTATTCCACAAAAGACTGGTTGCACTTACATTAGTCGAAGAGAGAAAAAAAAACAGCACGATAAAAATCAAAAGAGAAAACAAGCAAATAATGGCGCACTGTACATACATGGGGGCATTAAATTAAAATGGGTATCTGATCAAGAAACTCGAAATGCTAAATTTTGATAAGTGTTTTGCAAAAATGATGCGTACGTCGGGTCGGTGTACAAACGAGATTGGATAGAAGTTTATTCCAAGGTCTGCCAGCCCGACATAAAAATGAATATTACAATTGAACGAGGACGTTAGTAGACCCAAAATTGCAAAAGGAACCACGACCATACGCGTTTCGGAACTATATGAAGTTCCGTTATTCATCAGTAGCAGAAATCAAGTATTATAAAATACTCCTTATAGCGGGAATTACTGGCTGTTGTAGGCAAAAGAGTCGAATTCAAAATGAATCGGCAACAAGAGTAGAGGAGGAGGACGGAAAAAGAAAAATGGCGGAGCCAACCGCAAACAAGAGCGTGATAGTGATGCTGAATTGGAGAAGAAGAATTATTGTAGAAACTGTTGCCAGATTATCTGTTGCCGCAACAGTTTCTACGCGTTCAATTCTACGTATTATCTAACCCAAAAGGTAATTCATTTCTATAAAAATTAATACTGTAATCGGTTCCTTCTCGTAAATGCTGGTGACTTCTGATGCGGTAGTTCACGAACTTTATGTTCGTGAAAGTGTCGATGTATAGGTTAGACCATAGACAATTTTATACAGCAGTCTAAGTCGTTAATCAGCCTACGTCATTCTAGAGAATATTGCCTCCAAAGGTCGTTCAGGATATGAAAGGTCTCGGAACCAAGGCCGACACTTCGCGAAATGCTTTGTGCCCTAGGTCACTTGCATAATCTATAAACGTGCCACCGGTCACTTAAGTGCAACATAGAATGGGGCATGGGCTACTAAAGTGATCTGGAAATGTGTTATGGGCCACTTAATTCAAATAGAAATGTGCCGGTGGAAAGTTAAGTGATCCAGAACAGCGTCCCAGACCATTAGGCAAATCATGGTAGCTGCACCGTATTTTCCGGTAAACAAGGTTAACAGCACTTTAAACAAAGAGAGAAAAGCACCAATCGTGAAAGAAAAAAAACTGATCTTGGGCAGTGGCGTCGCAAACGTTTTAAGCTTGTGGGTGCTCGTCTACAAATGAGTATGTTATGAAATGAGTATATTATGTAGGAAATTTTTAATTTTTCTGAATCAATTCTGAGGGTCTCGGACCTATATCACAGATTACCGTGAGTGCTCCAGCACCCACTGCACCCTGGCTCCGACGCTACTAGGTATCGTCTTCTAACTGGTTGAATATTCCTGTTCATTTTCAATTAGCGGCAGGCAACCCGCTGCATGGGGGAAGAGATTTGTTGTATCGTTGGGTGTAACTGACCGTTAGAAAATAGACACGTCACAAAATTTCAAAACGTTATAATTCCCTTGATATCCGTCAGATCCGAAAATAGAAAACACTTTTCTATAGAAGTTTTTACCCAAGGAATCACGTACGCAGTTATTGGGCAGTCGATAGTATCCACCCTGTATACATGCTAAATGGTTCCGTGAAACAGCACACATATGCCATCAATGCCACCAGATGACTCCTATAGTAGAGAAACACGTCGTCTCCTTTGTTAATACATCATACACGGCAAACTGTATATGAATAATAAATAAACTCAATATCCCTTCACATAGCCAGTTTTCCATTTTATAATATAATATCCATTTTATAATATTGTAGAAAATATTCTGCGTAAAAATGGTCAACATAGTCAACAATTTATTTTATTGGATTCCAAAAATATGTGACATAACATTTCTTAGCTATATAATAACAGTATCTTATTATGAAATACTTAATTAACTGTCCGATTCTCTCAAACCCACACCCACGTTATTTAAATTATTTTTAAACGGTGGAAAGATTCCAATTATAATTCCGATGGAAATTTCATGAACATCAGCAAGAAAATTAATTTCGGGGTGATTTCAAAGAATACAATACAAGATATGATATTTTACTTAAGTTATTATTATTTTTTCTCACACTCTCATTCGTATACCCATTTCATTTCTTCAATTCAGTGAATATATATCCTTGAGAAGTAAATGCTAATAATACTTTTTTGAATGAGTCAATTCATCTTTTTTTCTGCATTTTGGACCCGAAAAAAAAAGCGAATTAAGCTATATTCCTGTTAATTCATTTAGAAAATATCCTCGGAAATTTACTTCCTTCGAATAGAAATTGGAGAAATTTCCTCAGAAATTCTAGTGAAAAAACAGAATTAAAAGAAAAGTGAATTTATATTCTAAATAACTTGTTTCGTTTCCACGGTTTCAATGTTATTTGGACATTTTTTTTTTCTCCCTTTAGATACACCTTTAATTGAAAAAAATATATATATATCTATGTTTGTGAGTCCGTATTATTTAAATGTCCTGATAACTTAACGTTCAAACTTGGTAATGGCTGTTTTTTTCCCTCTCCTTTCCCTGAATCTACATTTCCTAAATTACTTTGGAAATTGGGGAAAAAAAAGAAAAGAAATTCATGGAATATTATTTACTAGGTAACGTGTATGAGGCGTTGAAAGCTGTTGGAATAATCAATGAATTCTCGAAGAGTGAAATTGGAATTATTATTTAGTTTTTAAAGATATATATTCTGTTAGCCTATTTCAATATCTATCCAGAATTTTACCCTAGAGGTTGTTTTTATATTTCATATTTATTTGTATAGACGTTTATTTTAGTTTTTGGTTTTTTCAGTAACTTGGAATATACGATTTGTTTGTGATTTCACTGATTGCTCCGAGGCATGGTATGAAAAAATCACGATTTTAAAAAAAAAAATCGGATTAATTTGATTTAAATCAGATTTTTTTTTAAATTTGAATCTGATTTTTTCTATTTAAATTAACTGATTGCCTACTAAGTAATACGCGAATAAAGACTTCAAACGTGTTTCGAGAAGAATGCTATTTTTGACATTTTATTTGACTTTGTGAAAAATTGTCAATTATAATCACTATATGCCGTGGGACACTTAAATGATCTTGGAATATGCCACAGGCCGCTTAAGTGATCTGGGAATGTGCCACAGGCCACTTAAGACATCTGGGAATGTGCTACATCTCACGTAATTGATCTGTAAAGGTGCCGCGATCCACAAGGGGTGTGGATCTCAACCACGGGACACTTAAGCTCTCTGGTACTGTGCCACACCTCACGTAATTGATCTGTAAATTTTGTCGCGGTCCACGAGGTATGTGGAACTCCACCACGGGCCGCTTAAAGTGCTGCGGAACTGTGGCCGCGGATCGATCACTCAAACGATCTGCAAATACGAAACGACTCCTTTAAGTGATCATTTTCACAAAAATAGGTTTGATGTCGCGAGCCACATCAGATGACTCCGAGGGCCAAATTTGCCTCGCGGGTAATGGGTTTAGCATATATGGTGCTCTAGAGTCGATATGGATTTTCTATTATTTTTGGCGTGAAAAATTTCGGGCCCCCTCTTGAATATGTGCATACTCACGTACTAAGAAGAAAAATAAAAACGTAACAATAATTGATAATAATATGGAATAGATTCCATTAATATAAAAGAATTCCCCTTCCAATTAAATACCCGGTGCAATATCAACCTAATGAAATCAATTACCCATAAAGAAATAATTGGAAACCTTGCATGACATTGAATAGTTCAAATGCAGCAGAAAATTTCGGAGATGCATAAAAAATGTTACTGCGGATACGAAAAAGTTGAACTCTGTGTGGGAAAGTGAATAAAATGAATTCACCGAGACCTGGCTTATATTCTAAAAAGTTCGGATACGTATGTATATGCGTATCCAGTTTACTAGATGACGCTGTTTGATACGGCTTTTCTTTTCTATTTCAAAGAAACATTTGAAGCCAAAGAAAAGCATCTACATACAGAGAATACTGTGTTCTCTCTCGCATTCTTTTCTCTCTCTCTCAACCCCTTTACTTTTCTACTTTACTATCCGTTCAATACTATCTGTGTGCATTGTTTTTCTTGTTTTTCCTCCTCGATTTGGGCAAAATTCCAAAAAAATCTGTTTCTTGAACTCTAGTAAGAAAGAGATAGAGGGGCATCTGAAATGCTTTTGCTTACAGAGAAAGCACAAAAAAGGAACCTCTGCACGTTTCCTTTCATTGCTTGCTCGGAAAAACACCTTTTAACAAAAGGGGTGAACGGTAAAAAAGCCAGTTACATACACACACAAACATGGACTTTGAATTGCGCCAGATGCAGTGGGTTTTCTTGTTGTTGTTGTTGTTTTTCCTGTACATTCACCCATCCACGCCGAGAACTTTCTTTAGTTGTACGTTCGTTAAGGTACTCTTCACTGTCTCGTCCTTTAATGCTTTTTTCGGAACTAGTTAGTCTGTGCCGTAGGGATTCATCGAGTCGTTGCTTTGTGCAGTATTATCCCCGTGCTTTTCTTTCAAGTACTTTTTTTTTTACTTCTTCTCTGCTTACGATCAATTCACCATGGCAAAGGATTACAGAATGCACTCTTGTAGAATATAGTCCGTACTACGTGGTTTGGTTGATAAAGGTGCTCGCGAGTTCTTTCGCAGCTATAGTGTGTGCTCATTCTGTGCATGCCTTGTATTTTATTTAGGCCGCTTCCTAAGTATCAGTATATGCATGAGGAGGATAATTTATCAAATGCAATTGAACTTTGCCATAACGACACTCGATGCAACGACCAATCCCTCTACAACGAGTGACTCCAAAAGTGTTAGGTGAAGTTGTCACTAAGGTACTTTCTCTGAGATACACACAAAAGTGTTTTACGGTAAACAAATTTACATGGTCAAACGACTAACTGAATTTTATTCGTCAACTAAACAATTAGAATTTTTTGCTGTGAGTTAATACTGACAACTGCATGTTATGGAAGTACTAACAACGCGAATTGAGAAGAAATGCCAAAAACGGCACAGGTTTGACGTTGTCTATGATACTACTTCCATATATATAACGATAAGCCCTCCACAACGATATTTTATCTTGGTCCGCAGAGTATACTTATATCGAAGTTTCACTACATTCTTTATATCATAGGCGTACACAGGATATTCCTCAGGGGGCGGGGGTTATAACCCGAAACCGACTTCCCCCCCGCTTACGCCAATGCTGCATATTTTTCTTTGTAGTTTACTATCGTCTCATTTTGACGTTGAATGGTTTTTCCTAGTTGCAATCAAATAGAAATGTGACGATGGTTGCAGAAAGAAATCACCATACTTTCCGGAAAATTACAATGATGTGTTTTGCACTGTAAGTCACGTTACATGTGTATTACATCGATGCAGCAAAGTGTGTTCGAGAGGGGGAATCGTTCATACGCGAAGCAGTATGAGTAAGTTGTGTCCAGTTAAGTATTACAGCCTCCCGGAATTCAATCAGCATTTGTTTGCTACCCGGCATTCAATTGCCGGTCTCCTCCTTTTGAAAAAATCTGGACAAATTATACAATATTTAAATTGTTATCATATGAAGAAAAAAGAAAGTATTGCCAATTCCATGTATAGAAAATAGAGGGTAACACGCGAACACACATATGCTATAAACTCACAAATGTGCAGTTAGGGGGTAGGGTAACCAGATCGGAAGGCTGAGAAAGGAGGACGTCTGTGCATGCACCCTTAGTGACGTCACTTATCCCAATTTTACAAATATATACCACCACTATTCCGACCAATAAAACCGGCTACAACAATACTTTTTCTTAACTCTAAAACAGCCGATAAAAAAGCAGGAAGAGAAAAAATTCTGGGAATTTCGACGGCTATTGGGGAATGTGTGTGGGGGAAAAAAAACCACCGAAACACTCATATCAATCAAAAAATTGTTTTTTGAAAGTGGAGAAAAAAATTTCCCAGGAAAAATGAAAAATAATTCCGGAAACCTGAAGAAGAAGACGAAAAGACGAATTTTCCGAAACATAGGAGGACGCTTGAAATGACATCAAAAAGGAGGACATGTCCTTCTAAAGGATCGTTGGTAACCATCAAAGCGGGGTCCACAATAATTAATTGCAACACAGCCACCTCTTCGGATGACAAATAGTAGTACATTTCATGTGTGGCAATAAGATTCTGTAGTGTGATATCATCACTATATACTCACCCAATTTTTTACTCACCCTAACTTTGAAACTTGCGAGGGATGACAAAACAAAATGTTACCGATTGCAACGGATAGACTCATTTTTTTCTGCGCGCTCGCTCTCAGCTAAAAAGCAATGGTGGTCAACAGTCGAACATAGTGGAAGAAATTGCAACGTCGTGCCGTGAAGAGGAAATAAACGTGATACGATCCAGTTTTTTTTGCCCAATAATGTTCGCCCTTGTGGGTGAATAACCAATCTCCTATGTTTCGTTGAGAGGTATACCCAAACTACAGTCTAGGCTTGTTAAATGTGTCGAATGTATGTAAGGTTTAGTGGTAGTCTAGGATATTTGAATTGATGTTTATCTCCCTTTCTCTCCTGCTTCAAAATTATCATAATAATCTCCCGCTTTAGAATGAAAGAACACTCAAGAAAAAGAAAAGAGACCTCGGACACAATAATATATGTATATTATGTTACTGCCAAAGTCCGAGTGCGGCCAATTCGAAATGGCGCCGGCCACTTCACGAATTGGCCAAGAGTTTTGGCCAAAGTCTGAACAGCAGAAAGGATTCGTACTTTGGCCGGCCATTTCGTGAAGTGGCCGAAGATCCCTGACCAAAGATCGATATGCTGATGTAAGACTGCCCGGAAGGAGCCAAATCATTTTTTTTTTAATCGCCAACGTGTGACACATGTCCCTGTATTCTAGCTGCATTGGATTAACTGTATATATGACAAGAAAAAACGATAAAAATAATTTTATAAACATATAGTTTTTCTGCCAAAATTTTAGAGAGAAAAAAAATGCTAACCGCATAGTGACTGTGTTTTGATGGGTTGCCATAACTAACGTTGACATAATTATCACGAAAAACGTGCAAACTTAACCGATGATTCCGAATTATGTCTTTGGACTTATGTTACTGGACTTTGTCCAGGGATCACCGGCCACTTCCCGAACTGGCCAGCCAATGTCCAATATTTAACGAAATTCGCGAAGTGGCCGGCCCCGTCGCGAATTGGCCAATTTCGGTATACAAATTAATTAACGACTACACGACTTCAAAAATATACAATCCACAAGAACGTAACCTCTCGAAAAACACGCCATCATTAAGCGTTGAGTAATTACAGTATTAAGAGAGAACATCGCAATTAATTACAAAAAAAAAACAACTTCAAAATAAACTTTTGTTTTTGAGTAGGACATTTGCATCTCGCTCGCTACCGTGAATCCATTTAGCCCGGCCAAAACATGGCCAGAGTAACAATCAATTGTGGGAAGT
Organism: Pholcus phalangioides; assembly: GCF_987345545.1. Lineage (NCBI taxonomy): Eukaryota > Metazoa > Arthropoda > Arachnida > Araneae > Pholcidae > Pholcus > Pholcus phalangioides. The sequence goes on along the minus strand of NW_028301628.1, from coordinate 3,127,514 downwards.
TGGCTTCGGACTGTCAGATGAAGCACGCTACGAAGAATAGGTTGTTGTCACAACTTAAGGATTTCGTTAACCCTTTCACTGCAATTTTTCTTTCCTGAGAAAAAATAATTCCCGCACGTGTCATCAAGAACTCTCGTCATTTTTCATTTGATCAATCCTCGTTTATTAGATTAATGATGAGCATAAAGGTTTCAGAAAAAGAAGAGAGTCATGTTGAAATTTACCAGAAAAATAGAACTGCCATGAAGTAAGATTCAATCACTCCCCCAATATTTCTGATAAGAAATAGCAAATCAGAGCATTCTGATCTTCTATCGTCGAAACATATCGATACGCATTCGACCAGCACCTCGTATAGTTAGAAGGATTCCACACGCTGCCCGTGACGTCACGCAAGTAGTCCATTCTCACTCAGAATATTCAGAGAAAAAAAATTCCGATGCACGTGCCAGTATGACAATTGTGTGGGAAAAGAAACGATCGGGCACAGAATTGGCGATTTCTATGCCCCCACATCCTATCACCACGCGGTATTTGTGAACCAACCTGGAAGATTCTACGCCAAAATAAGAATAAACTAAATAGGATGCTGTGGTTCAAAATGTGACAAACTTGCTAGGTAGTCTTACCGGACTATTCTCATGACGTTCAGATGAACTTGGCAACCCGGAGGTGCTGACTCGATGCACTTCTGGTGTTTATTTCTTTATTACAAGCAATTATCAAACTACTTTTAAATTTACCTATGATGAACCTGCATCCCCTTAATCGTAAAAATCTCTGCACCCAATAGATCTAGCATGTCGAAGTAGCATCATGAATATTCCGATTTTGAAAAATTCTCTATAAATGTTTACGTTTCCTGAGCAGGCAGTTTTGAGAAACTCAAACAATCTAATAATATCCCCAAGGAAGTCGCTGCCTTTACCAAATAATTATCTGAGGAAAAAATAAATAAAATAATTACTTTATAGTAAATCAACTAGAATATAAAATATTGATAATATGCTGGAAAAAATAAAATAAAAAATCACCGGGGGAGGAGGGATCAGAAGAGACATATGTGTCCCATTTGTGTTTTATAAGTGGACACAATTGGTAAAAGCCCGAAATACGCTTGTAAATGTTCTCATTTCGGACTTTTACCAAGTCAAGGCCCGTTTTCAATGAATCAAATAACCCATCATGGAATTATTAGATCCCGCCTCTTATTCATTAATCAGTAATTACGGGTATGTAATAACTGTAATTAATTAATTAATACCAATGAATAAATTTTCCCGGAACTTATTGTTCCTAACGCAAATTTAACAATCATTAATTACTCAACTAAGATATTATTAATTCACTGTATTAGAAAAAGACCATTTTTAATGAATCAATCAACCATCATGAACTCATTGGTTTCTGACGCTTATAATTACGATATTATTTACTTCCCCTTCATTAAAAACGGGTTTTTAGTCTGAACTTTGAGAATCAATTAAGTAAATAATAAATGCTTATTTAGTTAGTGTCAGGAAGTTCATGATGGTTATCTAATTCATTAGTTAACTAATAATTATAGTTATTAAATCGTGTTTATCAGTTAATAAGCGGCAGGAGCTAATAAGTTCATTATGGTTAGCTGATTCATTAATAGCGAGCTTTGACTTGGTAAATGTTCGAAATGAAAATGTTTACGAGTGTAATTTCGGGGTTTCATCAACTCGCCTTGGTAAAACTTAGATTTTACCAGTCTTTGGGGAATTTACCGTGATTAATACATGTTTAAATGAAGACGAATAAATTTAAATTTGAATTCGCAAACAATTTAAAGCTACTTTCAAGTAGAAGACAATATGTTTTGACCGATCATCCAAAATTCTGATCATTTTTTATTACATCAAATCCTCATTTGTTAGATGATTTAATAAAAGGTTCCATATACAGAAAAGAGTCTTGTTAAAATTTGTTAGAAAAATAGAACTGCTTTGATGTGAGATTAGGTAAATTCTAATTTCTATAAATTATCATTGATCACTTCAGTATCTATAAAGAAAAATAACTAGACTGTTATCAGTGCACTCTGGTCTTCTATCGTCAAAACATTTCGCTATACATTCGTAGCACTTTTGGCGTTTCTTACAAGCAATAATCCAACAATTTCTAATTGTCTTCTGATCAACCTGCGTATTCTTTTAATCGTAAAAATCTCTGCAACCAATATATCTCGCATATTGAAGTGAATTATATCGGTGTTGAAATCATAACCATTTTCTATCAGATAATTTTGATAAGCTCAAACAATCAAATGGCACCCTCTATAGAAAGTCTTTTTTTCTCTCTACTAAATAATTATCCCTCCATGTAATGAAAACGCTGCTTTATGCTCAAATTTTTACTCGAACACGTCTTCTGATGAAAAGAATTGTTTCAGCAGCTCTCCTTGAAATGTACTTGTTTTGGAGGAAGAGTCCTGCATTTTCCTCAAAATTTCAGCCCTAGTCACGTTTCTATCATTTAAATTAGCTTGATAACGATTCCACTCGTTCACTTTTTCTGTATGCATCCTTGTAGAGATCAAGTGATGTAGAATCTCGTTCAAGAAAACGTTCCCTTTCGATCTCAATATATTTGATCAGCAATCGCGCACATCACACTCAAATGAACAATCACGAGAATCGCATGCAACGTTGAGAGGTTTTGTTTGCCGGTGTACTTGAGTGTGTTTGTGTGTTTACTCGTCACGCAAACTGATTAAATTCTTTCCTCTGGCCACTTACGCTCGATTCGGGAAATCCAATGGAAGCTGCACTCTCAACAGCTTAAAATACTCTCTCGGCGCCAATTCCATTACTGATACCGATTATTTTTCCTCTCGCCCACCTCCCCCCCGGTTTCTCTAATAATTATCATTAGCCGCCGATGCTAATGAAGAGCAACACGCTTGAATCCCGGTCTTTGTGCAAAGACTGGGAATTTTGGTCCGATCTCTCTCTCTCTCCTTCTCCCACTCTCTCCGTCTCCCATCACTTCAAATGTCGAATCATCCGTGAATGAGTCACGTTTGAGCTCTAGTCTTTTGAAGCCGCGCTCACACTTGCTGTTACTGATTACTTACACAGAGCAGTTGCAGTTAGATTAGTTCTATGCGTGTGTTTGAGTTTGAGGTAAAGAAACAATCTCTACATTGAGGACCACGAAATGCTCTTAGTGGAGACGATGCTTATTTACTGAGCCGAAGCACGGGCACATTGTCCTAGATCATGAGGAATGTGCTAGAGCATTATACCTGAGGCATTTATGTACCTAAAAGAATTGCTGGGATTCAGATGCCCATTAATGAGATATGATGCTCAAAAAAATTTAGTTTTGTGCAAATTTTATAACAATAATATTGTCAGATTGAATGAAAATGTTTTCTACAGGCATATATAATGTTCCATCTCTAATATTTAACGGCAAAAGCGCGAAATCGACCAGTTCGGGAAGTGACCGTCCAGTTTGCGAACTGGACAAGTTCGTTGTAAACCAACACCAAGCCAATGCCCGAATTTCGGACTCTGAGTTGATCATATGTTGAGACATGAGTTGATCATACGTTGAGACATGAGTTGATCATACGTCATGAGTTGATCATACGTTGAGACATGAGTTGACCATATGTGCCGTTTTCCCCGGACATTCTCGATTTTTCGCCAACAAATGTACTATCCCGAAAACACTTGTCGGGACGCCTGTTCATCTCGATTCTTATTTTAGCGATCAATGATAAATGAAATCAAATTATTTTTCAATTAGTCGACACAATTGTTTTATTTCGAAATTTCAAAATACGCACACATGTTTTGAATCCTGTAGACGGAATTTCACTTATTTTGACTTATCACTATACTATAGGTTTATAACACATTTGTCTCCTCAACTCACGCTAAACAATAGGAACAGGAACACTGGACGGTAATTACAATCTAACATCATGAAAACAAAGAAACTTAGAAAGCTTTCTGCTAAAACTTGAGCTCATTTCATTTCTTCACCAAAGAGCGAGCCATAAACGGCATACTAACGTCATCTAAAGCAAGACTTTGCCCCCTACATATTCACATGTTACTTATCATTCTTAGTTTTTAGGTTTTTTTTTAATATATAGTTTTTTTCTACATCAGAAGATTTTTTTCTTCTGAATCCCCCAATACAATTAACTAAAAATATTGATTATATTGTACATGTAGAATTTGATAAAATTACATTATATGACAGATGTATTGTAAGTAATTGCTCAGCTCAGTTGAGACATTCTTAGTTTTATACATTTTTGATATAATAATAATAATATATTATTATTTTTTTTGCGGAAATAAATATCATATCAGGCCGTTTTCATTTTGGAGAATCTCTCGTGACCCCCCCCCCCTCTTTCAGCTCATTAACGCGACCTCTCCCCCAGGGTGTCATGACCCACACTTTGGGAACCACTGGTTTGCGATGACGCGAAGTGAATTTGATGATTTTAAAAAGTTGGAAAATTTTACCCGTCCCTCCGAAAAGGAACTCATGCCTAAATAACGGACTCGTTTCCAGAAACTCTCAGAATATCCAATAGACAAAATTCTCTGAAAATTCAACTTCACGACAATGTACATGTTGCTTTTCTTCCGGCTACTATTCCTCCAAGCAAAAAAAAATGAAAAACAGTAACTTTTTCTTTCATTTCCCTGCAAAAGAAAAAGCAAGAAGTCATCATTGAACGTTCCAGTCAACCAAGAAATTCACACTTTTATTGAATTTTTTTTTACTTTTCCAAGGAAAAAAAATAAAAGAAGAGACATTTCAGGGGGAAAAGAATCTCTACTATTTATCTAATAGATCTTAAAGCTACTGTCAGTTTCAGAAGATGAAAATAAAGAAATCCAAAAATGAGAAAAAAAAGTGAACATTAGTCTTTTCCTTAATTCATAGTTTATGGTGATGCGAAGTGACTTTAATGATTTTAAAAAGTTTGAAAATGAATAATATTCATCATTTTAACCCCACTTCTTCCTTAATTTTGTTTTACCCATTACATTTTCAACGCTAATATTATCCTAGTCTCTTAAAGACGAGAGAAAATTAAACTACTTTTTGTTATGCGAATAATTTCAATACATGCATAGTTTGTAGTTAGTAAACGGGAAATTAAAAACCATTAAAGTTGATGTCCAAGAGGAGATTTAAGGTTAATTTTACGACCAAATCTAAATTTTTTTTTTCGTAATTGTTCCGTGATTATTTGAGGGAGCATTTCTAAACGAAAAATAATGACTACATGACGATAAAATCTCACGCTCTTTTTTTGTATTTCTTCCAATATTTTATGCATCCATTACGTTTTTTTTTTTATTCCTCCCTTTTTCTTTGTTCTTGAATAATTTTCAGGAATTTCGAACGATAACTTCTTGTAATGAAATTAACGATATTGAATAATAAGTAACTGCGATATCTCTTGAAGAATTACAAACGACTGGAAATTTTCAATGGTTTCTTGATTATAGGTTTATGGGAGATAGAATATATTACTAGGTTGTGTGTGTTTTATTGCTGTTTATCGTGATTATTATTTTTTTTCAAATTGACGGTAATTGTTTGAATGATTGATTTTAGCTGTTCGAACAAAGAAAAAAAAACTTTAGGTGCACGGTTATATGGGTATTGATTATCGGTCTGATAAGGAATAAGAAATGCAGTGTGGTTCAGAGCCCATAGGGACAAAAGTTTGAAGAGTAATGGAATACATATAATCCTTTCATTGGCACTAGTGTTACAAATATGTAGGTTGGTTTTTCTCACTATGGAATTTTTTTTTTTTGACCTCAGGGAGTTAACCCTGACTTAAAGGACTGTAAGTTTTGAGTTAGACATATGGTGAGTATGAACTTTAGCGTACTTCCATCAGAGGTTTTTAGGGGTTTTACTAAGATGAGTTCCTGGAGAAAAGATGTGATTTATTATATAAAGTTTGGCAATGGATTTCTACGAATAATTGTATGTTAATATTAATGTACGTTGCATCCTCTTGGCTGAAAACATTTAAACGAAATATATATATATTTATTTATTTATTCATCCATTATATTTATATATATATATATATATATATATATATATATATATATATATCACACACACACACACACAAGAGATATGAAGATATAGAATGAGGAAATAGCAAAAAAATAGTTTTCGAATGACAAAAGCGCTAGTGCTGCTCACTTGTTCATTCAAAAATATATACTTAAAGGTATATATTTGAAGTGAAATTTGAAGAAAAAATGAATACAAGATGGAATTTCTCTGAGAGTGAAATGGAACCTATGCAGTGGGTCGTCATCAGAGGGAACCCCCATGCATGGTTCGAATGAAGTAGACCTTTCTGAAGTGTGACTGTACATGATTGCATTAAAAATGCCAACCCTTGTTCCCAGACGCCTGCCTTCTCAAAAAACATGTTGGACGAAAAAATGTCAAAGAAAAAAATTATGTTCAAGAAATTACAATACTAGAAAAAATATATACAAAGTTACAAGAAAATACAGAAATTAGGGGGAATATTTAACAGAGATTACAAAAAAAGTCCGAAATGCAGTCAAAAATCTACTCAAAAAAATCACCGGACATACCTTAACAATGTTGTTGTTTTGAAGATTTTTCTGGAATTGTCGTTGAAGAAGGCGATTGGAATACTGTTCCAGATGCAGTTTTGAAAAGATTGGGGAGTGCTGTATTGAATTCCTATTTATATTATTACAAATGCGTCCGAACCTACAGAATTGCGAAATGAGTATGTTTCTGAACATTTTGGTGTTGATATTTGAATGCGAGTTGCTTAAACACTTAACGGAAAAGTTAACTGTTTTTTAAGAAGTCTATTCTTTTCTTATGTATACCTGTTTCCTATTCAATGTTGTTTTCATACGTTTATATATCCAGGAAATTTATTTAGTCTTCTTTTGTGGTTTCCCTCAGATGCTGTTAAAATTGCAGTTGTTGAAAATAATTTGCAATATATATATATACATACTAGGGGGGCTCTGGCCCTCCCTGCCTCCTTTGGCAGCCAACCCCCCCCCCCTCCTTCCACTTCTCTTCACAACATATCCTGTTTATTTCGTCCCACTTCATCAGCGTGCTATGGAAAGGGACGTGTGAAAGCAACAGCTTACTGAAGAAGCGAATTTTACAATAATAAAGCAACCAAAAACAAATGAGATTCATCAAGTACCACAAGAACACTTCCTCATGGGGGTCCCCAGATTCAATTCGCTGAATTTTAGTGGGACCCCAGACTGGATATATCTCGGGCTACCGATGTGTTGCAAATTTTACAATGTTAAACAACAAAAATCAATGAGATCCATCCAGGGGCCCCCGAATTAGAGCCTGTCAACATTTCCATGGGGGCCCTGACCTGGAAGCTTGTCGGACATTCCCTGTGAGGGGCCACGAAATTTTTTTCATTTCTATCAATTTTACAACGAATAAAACCCAGTGCCCCACATCCAGTAACGGGGACACAGTACAACAACAATGTTAAACAACAGAAAAGAATGAGATTCATCCAGGGCCCCAAAAAGATACCTGTAAACATGGGGTTCCGCCTTGGAAGCTTGTCGGTCATCCCCCGCTGCGAGGGCCATGAAAAATTTTCATTTGTATTCGTTTTACCAACGAATAAAATCCAGGCCCACCCACGCAACTACCCGTGACCGAATTCGCAAATTTTATGGGGCCCCCAGACTGGATATATCTTGGGCTTGCGCTATCACAAATTTTTCAACGTTAAAGCAGCAAGAAAACAATGAGATCCATATCAAGGGCCCCTGGAAATGAAAACTTTTAACTTCCCCATGAAGGTATACGTGCAACCCCCCCCCCCCCGGGTACCCCGACCCTGTGTGTTGGGAGCCCTGGTGTTGTATGTATATTTTATACATATACATACCTCTCGGCATCACCCCCACAAGGGCAGGGCTGACAGGGACCGGAACGATTCTTATCACTTTTTGATTTTGCACACTATAAATTAACCACAGAGGGCCCCCCCCCTGAAAAGCTGGGGTTCGCCATCTAAATTCCAGCCTAGGGGCCCTGCTGTAGGATGTGGGAGTCTCTCGGTACATGCACATAACATGGTCCCGATGGGTCAAATGTATCCCGATACATGCTAGAGTTAAATGAAAACTCGACTTAAAATCGTAACCGACTTCCGTCACCCACTTCCGTAACATAAAATCGTCACTAACTTCGGTTGCTTAGAAACAGGCCCTTTTCGAGTTTGCGATTTTATATTATGGAGTAGATATATGCACTACTCGAACACCATATATAGCCGCTATGGTGGTCGAGTAGTCATAGTGACATACTCGCATCGTTAGAACCCGGGTTCAAAGCCCTCTGTCACCATAGTGGTATTCGGCTGAAGTTGGTTTAGTTTAGTTTAGAACCAAGCACGCCCAGGCTCAGGTTGAAGTTGGTTATATGTGGATTCCAACTTCGAACAGCGAATTTGAGCCAATATCCCCGTTAAAAAGTTTCACCACAGAGAGAAACAGAAAAACGATACAATTATTCAATCATTACACTTCACTCATAGTTAGAAATATTGATGACAAATGGAAGTACTACACACCAAAGCATTGCACAGAAACAAACTTCTCCAATAACAGAACACCCTGTATAGAGACTGCATAGCAAATGACATTTTACTGGCGAACCATTGATCCTACAGGAGTACTTACAAAAGGAAGAAGTTTTCAAATAATGAATAGTACTCAGATATGTCATTCCTTTTTCAAGGAGTTGCATAGTTATTAAAATAAAGAATTTTGCTTTCTAAACGGTCCCCGTATGCCCCAAAACTCAATTAGAATGTTGTTGCCCTGTCTCTCCTGATCCCAACAAAAAAAAGATATATGTTTCCAAGTGTAATATTCGCTGCGATATTTTTGAATTCGAAAAACGGAGGAAATTTGGGGAAAAAAACAGCGTTAAATGCGGGTAAAATGGTTTTTCTGCTTTTTAGAGCTGTTTTCTTCCAACTTACCTCCCTCATTCGAATATCTCAGTAAATGCTGCTCTTAGAATAGTGGAATTCTTTCTGTTGGCATCAGGAGAGACAGGGCGACAACAGTCTAATTTAGTTCCAGGGCACACGGGGACCGTATAGAAAGTAAATTTATTTATTTTAATAACTATACAACCCCTTGAAAAATGAATGACATATCTGAGTACTACACGTTATTTGGAAACTTTTTCCTACTGGAAGTATACCTCTAGGATCAACGGTTCGCCAGTAAAATGCCATACACCCTGTTTGCTTATGTTTAATGCCAGCCTATTTTATAGACCAGATATTTTTTTTTTGGTAGTGGACCTTTCTTTTTCAAACTAAGCACAACTCCGGTCTATCGCCACGCGCAATTCACTACCGAACGAGTTGTGCCTTAAGTGTGCACGTTTACCTGAGAGTCCGAGTGCGCATTTAGTGTCACGCGTGAAATTTAGTGCTGCCATCTATTTTTCAAACTATGAGCGAACAGTAATGAATAAAGATTTGTACGGTTGTGTTCCAGTTGTGCTCTCGATGGCGACACTATTTAACAAAGGTCGGCTCGCATTCGCTCCTTGGAGTTGGGAACCACGAGAAATCACCTTAAGTCAACCGCCACTGCTCCGCCAGAGGGATTCGATGCGAGCCCTTCACTATGGCTACACGGACTGCACAGCGGCTTTGGTGAGGACTCAACTATGGTTATTGAGAACCACTACGCTGGAATTTAATTTGCAAGAATATTAGTTTGAAATGACTATAATTAGTGTATTCATTGGCCTTCCTTGGAATTCCTTATATGATTTGTGGAATTACGTTCAAGATATGCATTGTGCATCTCCTTGCAAACGCGTATATGTGAGAAATGACTAACACATGGACTTGAGAAGCGAACGATTTTCTAGATTCCTACCTGAGAAATGAGAGATGCGATTATTTCGTAATTCTGAGATTGGAAGCGAACCAATTTCCTACCCGAAGCGTTGTACAGAATCACAGAAATCACTGTGTAAACATAACATCGTAAATTTCCGATTTTAATTAGTCTCGGGTGCGTTGAAATTGGAACTAACCGTTTCGAAGTCTATTGAAAGGCTCTTAAAGACGCAAGCGGAGAGGCTTTTGATCTCGGATCTCAACGCGCATTTGAGAGATTGTTTCCGCGTTATTGGTTAAAGATTTCTGAGACCGGAACACGCTGGAGTAGAAGATGAAAGCGGGCGCTTTAACGACGCTCAAATGAGCCTAATCAATTTATAAAACGCATAAAGGAATACTATCGAGCGTCAGGTAATGCGATTTTTATAGGCCATAAAAACTTTACATGAAAAACGACACAAAATTATATATTTTTTAATATTTGAAAAATATATGTATTTTATATCTAAGATTATTTTGTGAAAAGAATAGAAGAGGTAGAGGTTAAAATTGGGAAAAAATGGGGCCCTATATAAATATCGTAATAAACCTATTAAATAGTCCGTGTAAAATCGCTAAATTTCATTGTATAGTCTACCGTCGATATGTGAACGTTTCGGTTTGTGGACAATTCTGTTTACGGACAAAAAATGATTCGGCCTTACAAACACGCAAAAAGGGTCGGAATCTCGGAAGAAGCACATTTCAGAACTCTGAGCTTACATTTTTCCCCCTCGAATTTGGTAAAAGAATTGTATTTCATCAGAGTAAAATTCCTGCCACTAAATACGGTTTATCTAATCCAGCCCTATGGATCAGCGAGTCATTTCAAACTTCATGAAGTTATGAAGAGAATAACTTTTCAAAGTTCTTTTGAAATAAATAATATTTGACGAAGAGCTAACAGTCAGTGTCTTCTGGAAAAGTTATTTTATCATCATACTATTGTATAGTTCTAATTTAAAAAGTTTCGCAGCAATTATCTTACAAAGCAATCAGCTTTGCTTGGAGTATATTTAGTGGCCAGGTAGTGTTGCAAGCGAAGATTTTGAGGGCTTTGGCACTGAGATTATAGATGGTGCATATTCACGATACCAGACTTTGCCCTGGCATCGTTTCCATTCCGTTTCAAATTCATCGCTTCCGAATTAAGGCATTTTCTTCCACTGTTGGGAAATGAAGATTATATTGGTTATGGTCAGGAGCGCAGAACAGTACACTAAAAATCTTCGGAGAACCATTTCATTTTACATTGATTCCTATTGGAAAAGTTATATCGGTTTCTGAACGGACATCAGGAAAATATTTTGTTCATAAACCGAGGGTTGACTGTGCTTATTATATAGAGGAGGCACAAAAGAAATAGATTAGATAGAAAAGAATAGATACAACAGTCAAAATCAACAAGCAAAGTCTGTTGGTTTTGCCTGTTGTGGCCTTTGTGTTTGCATTTGCACTTTTATTCTAGAAGAGAACAGCAAGCAAAGGGTGCTATGGCTAAGTTATTAAAGTTCACGCTGTGTGGCATTGTGCTGAACTCTCATCGTGAGGATCAAGGTGTGTAGGCGGCACAGTGGTGGTCGGCTGAAATTTGTTTTCTGCGATTTTACAACTTCAGGGCGTTAATGCGAGAAGAAAATTCCCCATTTGAAAATTGTTTTCCGTAGTGAGTTTCCAAACCTACATCATCATGCTTATACGTATAACATGTAAGAGAATTGTTTTAGCATGACACGCGTGTATGATATCAAAATGAACTTTGACTGAAATCAAAATAAACAGACTGAAGTCAATTATGAAATAACTGAATTTTTATCGAAATACGAATTTATGGATAACACCTTATCATTCAGTTACTTTCACCAAATTGCTCCCTGTATCACCTTTCTGAGTTTCCGCGACACATTCAGCTCAAATTTCCATATAAGTTGCACTAAGCATATTTGGTTATCAAATTATGAAAAACCATTTACGAAAATATTCATAAACTTTGAAAATATATCATAGAACTTTTAATGATTTTAACTTTTTTAATTATTAAATTAATAATCACTTAATAAATACTCATATCTCATTAAGCAATGATTGGTCACCTTTTAAATTTCCATGCAGTATGTCTGATGTATCATTCTTTCTGTGAGTTTCCTAAAAGTTAGTTTAAACTCCACTTGTTCTAAGCAGAAAAACATGCAATGGAAATTTGTATTTTTATAGAAAGCATTTATCGTGTTCTAGCTTGTATGCGGAACCTTCTGATGTTGTGGACTTGAAATTTGAAAAAAAAAAGTTGGAAAGATTATAATACTCTCCATGTATAAGAAACCACGCCTATTTCTAAGACGCTTATTCTACGGGAATACACGAAAATGCACAGAAGTATTGCACAAAGTTAGTACAAATTGTTTTAAGTTACACGTCATTTGTAGCTTTTTCTGTTTTTCTGATATAGGCTTGATCAAAAACGTTTTCTTCTTATTTAATTTTTTGTGGGTTCCCCTAAATGCACACGTACCTAAATTTGCACGGAAAATTGTGGGTATTAACATAAGGTATATATTACCGAAATTTCAGAGCGATTAGGTTAATATTTTTCAAGAATTTCGAGAAAATGTCTCAACCCTCGCGTGGAGACAGACTTTTGGCTATATGTATAGTATACCAACAATCCTGTCAGTACATCCCATCATTCAAGTGAATCACCCAGATTATGATTTTCATCGCATCAAGGGCAGTTTGTAAGTCGCCAGGCAGTCCCCTCGGGATAGGCAGCGATGAGAAAAATTAAATTCGGTTGGTCAGATTATGATTCAGTGATTACAGTTGTCAAATGCCTACAGCAAAACATGAAAGTGCTGCAGCGTCAGCTGTCGAAAATATATTGAAATAACGTAATTAATAATGAACCTTAGTAATAAATATTTTTGATTTAAACTTTAATTTTTGTCGTTAGTAGTTCTAATATTTATTTTTTATTTTTTAAATTTTTGAATTTTGAACTTGAAAACTATAAATTTATTTAAAATTGAAATACTTATATATAGATAAATATGTATAAAAATGAAATATTACATTGGCTTAAACCCTTCTAACGTTGTTATGTTAAAGTGCGGTTGTGCGTAATGCTCACCGGCACTAGGAACCATCAGCTTTTAGGGGATGTATTCTTGAAAGTGGTGTGGGGGCGCACATGAAATTGTGCCACTGAAATCATGCATAGATACACAGAACCGCTCACAACCCCCGTACTGATGCTAAGCACCTTACATCCGTTACCTCAAAAGAGGCAAAGTTGTGTCGAAAAAGTTAGCAAAGATTTATAGAGGCGGCTCCCTGTGGTCGCAAGTATGGAATCACTCGTGTCATTCTCCCCATGAAAACAGCTATCCACTCGATGCAACGTACAAGCCATTTTACTATAATGGATAGCTGAATCCAATGATTACGTAGAAAAATTGTACGTGCCCCCACTGACACATAAGGGCCGGAGACCGCAACCTGAGATTTCAATAAAAGTGTGGAAAAGATTTGTGGGCAAATAAGAAGAAGAAGTTGGCATGGTGAAGTGGAAGAGATTTGAGAATGGTCTAAATCACAATATATATATATATACAGCGCTTTCACTGTGACGGGAAATGAAGAAACAAAGCCTCCGTCCACAGTGTGTGTGCTGGACAGTTTTGTTTCCCTTTCCTTATACGGAATATGCAATATACACACACATAAAACACTCAGAGCTTCCACTGCGACGGGAATAATCGGGCATTCGCATTTGAATTATTCACATAAATTATTTACATTACAAAAATTTCCCTTTTTTGTAATATTGGGAATGTACATAAACATTACTATGAAGGTAATATATATTGGAAACAAATATCACCGTGAATTCATACAAATATTCAAGGTTACAAAATTACTATCATCGTATGAAAGGGCGACGCGAATAATCAAACACAGCCTCCGTTCACACAGTGCTGAGCGTTCATATTTCTTTCATTCATGTGGTATGAGATCGAAATTATATGGCTTTTCTCATTTTTTCCCATTTCGGCTCAACTCATATCTCCACTCTTTAGGTAGATTGAAGGGGACTATATTACAACCATATTTTAATTTTAGTTAGAACTTCCGAGGTTCCAACTAACCTGCCTTTATCACCAAAGAGTTCTTGCGCAATTAGATAGTTGACGTTGAATTTTTTCCCAGAATGGTATTTTCAGTATCGATTTCAAGATTGCTGGTTTGAAATTCTATTCAGCAGTATTGATTTATTGGTAGTGAATGAAATGGCATCAATATTACAGTATATTGTGTCTGGTGCAATATTCGGTATGAGATTCAAATCCATAATGGGTAAACCAAATCCAAAGATAAGAATGTTTACCCTGGGTTTGAAAGAGGAATCTAAATACAGTGACCTTCTCATAAGTTCAGCCAACACCACCTACATAAGAAAGCCTCCGCACAAATCTTGTGACGTCACTGAAGATATCCATACCACCTATAACCATTTTACATACTACAAAAAAGGGAAAAGATGACGCATGCGTCGGCCTGCTATATCCAGTGGCTATGGGTGAGATAGATATCTTTCTTCAGTGACGTCACGAGCTTGGTGCAAAAGCCTTCTTCTATAGGTGGTGTTGTACGTTGCATCGAGTTAATGGCTGTCTTCATGGGGGAGAACGAAGCGAGTGATTCGATACTTGCAAGCACGAAGCAGGGGGCACTGCTATAAATGTTTGCTAATGTTTTCCGACAAAACTCGGCCTCTTTTGAGGTAACGGAAGTAAGGTGTTTTGTATCAGTCCGGGGCTGTGAGTGGTTCTATGTATCTATCTATAGGTGGTGTTGGTTGAGCAGAGGTCGGTTTAGAAGGCAGAAAAAGATGCAAAAGGTAATTAAACTGGACAAAAATTTTCTGTATCCGTAGCTGATATTGCTGGAAAAGAAGATTCCAGCAGCGACTGCAAAAAGGATAATAAAGATTCACATCCTTGGAGAGTGGCAGAAATTCTGGGACCACCCCGCCACACATGGGAAGTTAATCCATAGGGTCCTGCCCAAAATACAGTGGAGAGAGAGATCTTGGAGCAGAGAGAAGACGATATTCTTCTCGGGCCATGGGCCGTTCCCAACCCACTTCCTCCGCTTCGGGATCTCAAACAATGACAAGTGCCTGTGTGGAGGAGTCGGAAGCCCATTGCATTACGCAACAGAGTGCGAAAAGACCTCAGATTTCCACCTGGTTAAGCCGCTCCCTCAGTTGGAGCATGAATGGTTCAAAAGGATGGAGAGAGATGGAAAAGCAATGGAAACCATCAAGGACCTGGTTAAATTCCTAGAGGCCAACCAGGAACATCTCCACACCAAGAGGGATGAGACCATCCAGACTCCACATGAAACGCAACAACTGAGGAGGAGCGAAAGACTGAGAGCAAGGGCAGAAGCCGAAGACAGCGTCGATAGGGTACTCTCCCAGGAAATGGAAGAATTAGAAGACGAAGAATACGACACAGAGGGAGAGCAATCGGAGAGAGAAGAAGCGGTCGAAATATGGGAAGACTCTGACTCTGACTTCAAATAGGATGATCCAGTGAAAGAGTAATCAAGAAACAAAGTCCCAATGATCAGTGTTTAAACTGTGAAGCACCCAACCAAAAGCTGAGGAGCTTTTGAATAATCGAACAACCCCCTCCCCTCATGCTGAAGGACCTGGCACCTGGTTGGACCAATGTGACACGAAGGACTCACACTAGCCAACGAGGGAAGACATGGGTCCAGGACCTGGCGCTTGGCCACAGAGAGGAACAGGGGGCTCGGGCTCAATAAAGCTGGAAAGGACATCAGAACAGCTCATCGGAATAAATTGTATAATAGAAATATTTAAATCTGTATATACTTTTTTTTTTTTAATAATGTGTTTTTATATTCAATGTCATGTATTTTATATTTTATATGCATAATAAAGCACCCGACATCGCCCAGCCCCTCATCCGGGCAATGGCTAAAATTGACAATGGTCGATAGAGCCTGGGCAGTGCACGGAATGAAATGAAAATGAAATGAAGTATCTGTGTTCCGCATTGGATTGATTATAATTAAATTCGAGTAATAAGTAAATGCTCAATTTCCATTATCAATTCCAATCTGTCTTTTCGATGTATCATGTGATCCCCATTGAACCTCGTTTTTCTCGGCATGCCAGAAATGGACCAAAATCCAACATTGAAATAGCTAGTGTCTCCCAATTTTTACGGTTCCCCGGCTAGAGCAGGATAACACGGTATTTTCTTTCGATGCATCAGTTTTTTTTCCATAAGTAATTGAAATTTTTTTATCATATCACTTACTCTAGTAATTCTGTGATATCACATTTCTTAGGCACAAACGAAATAGACGAAACTCAATGGTGATGAAGGATTGAATATTGGCATATAGTACCTCAAATCATTTCTACCATATATTTTTTGGCAGTCCACAAATTACTTTTTCCCATTTATTTATTTTTCGCTGTATACCTGAAATTATTTCTACTATTTAATTTTTTGCCCGTTTTCGGAAATTATTTTTCTCATTATCATTTAGATGTTTCTGTACCTTACTGTTGTCCCGTTATATGGTCGACAGATGATGATGCATCGATATCTGTATGCGCCGTGTTCTATACTAATGTAGTTAGTGGAACCTCTTATAAAAGTGCCCGTTGGAGTCGCAATTACATAAAAGTTCACAGAGGTCGAGAAACCGGACAATGGTTTTCATCTGACTTCGTTGCGTGATGAAAGAGATTCAAGAGTTCTAATTAAAGATTGAAGAACACACCTCAAAATATCCATATTGTGATTTTATTATTCATTTGTCAAAGATCAAGTGCCCTTGATTTTTCTTCATATTTGAAATCATATCACACTCTCCGCGGATATTATTGTATATACTTGAGATTCTTATCGAAATAAATTTCCGGATGCACCCATCATTCGGGAAAGCTTAGATATCTACTTCGATATGTGAAGGTGGGTGTGTCCGGTCGTTCATGCATCAAAAATTATTTTTCCCATTTATTTATTTTTTGCCAGATCGCCAATTATATAATTATATTTTTCACATTTATTCATTTGTCTCCGTCCGCAAATTATTTGTTTCAATTTTTCCTTTTTATCCGGTCCGGAGATCAGTTCTTTCGCCAAAGTAAGGGATACTCAGGCCACATCGCCATATAGCAATATTGACTCATTGTCCTCATGTACTGAGCACCTCTAGAAATAGATTTACATATAAAAACACACGCATATTACAAAATATGGTATAATTATAGCAAATATATAATCACATTCTAAGAAAGAAATCGAGTTGTAAGATCATGATCTACGCATACAATCATAAATCAAATATATATTCTTATATCCGCATATTAAATCCTAGTTCTAATATAATCTTCCATTCAATTCTTCCATTTCCAGCGGTCTATGAAATTTCTTAATCATTTTCATCGGTCCGCAGCTGTAAAAAGGTTGAAAAAACACTCATTTAATGGATATCTACATGACACTGACTGTTCAAATAGGAAATATTGCAATACCTCGGCTAACGAAGATAAGTCGTTCTAGAACCTCTTTTGTAAACCGAAATCTTTATTAGACGAAACGCTATTTTCCGCAGGTTTCTATGAAAAATCATTTAATTCGTTCCAAATACGGTTCAAAATACAAAGATAAGCTTCTTTAAAACACCAAGGAGTGCTATAAAAAACGACAAAAACTGATTGAAGGCTGAAGTGAACAACTTCAAAAGTAGATAAATGAGAATTATGATGAGATATTGAAAAGCTTTCTATTTTACACTAAGTACCACCAACACCAGCTTTTGTCCGGTAGATCTAGTTGTAGATGAGGTAGAAAAACTCAGTGGAGTTCGTGGGCATTCTTATCCCTTTGTGATTTAGTTAGTTTATTCCTGAGCCTGATACATGCAGATGGAAAAGATAAGCTCCTAAAATGTCCATATTGTTCAGTTTGATGCTAAGAGTCTTGGATTGAAAGAACGCGTGCTCGGAAAGCATATACCCTTTTTTTTTGCATTTTCTACTATCCGAATCTTTCCTTTTACATGAAATAATTCAAAATATTTCAGAAAGAGAAGTAGGAGTGAATCTGGAAAAATATTTCGAGGTGGACATGAGTTAATTGAACTCTGGTGAGAGTAAATCTGATTATGATTGGGACTAAAATGCAGCTGATGGCGTGGCTGTTTTATGGTAGCGCGTGTATCCATATCAACGCGAATGCTCGTTAGCCGAATCCATATTCGTTAGCCGAGGCAGGAAAATCGTGAAAACAATTTTCGTTAGCCAAAGAATTGATAACCCGAGACATTCGTTAGCTGAGGTGTCACTATTCATAATTTTCCCCAAAAGAATAAAACTTATACCACATAGACTCATGCAAGTAATTTTCATTGTGAGCATTACTGACATATTATGTAAATATGACATATCTACATAAAAATTTCTTTTCTAAGAAATGTTGAAAGAATATATTTCTTCTACACTTACCTTGTATTTATTTAAAATGTATCTGAGAATTGAAATATTGAAATTGTGTGAGTTTAATTCTTCTCGAGTTGGACTGTCTTCCTTGGGTACCAAAGTAATCGGTTTTCTGTGTAGTAGACTAAGAAATGAATAGCATTGGGGAATTCTAAAAACAAATCAAAACAAACGTGTAACGTGTGAAAGAAGAGAAAAAACTGAATATAAAATTGGATTTCTAAAGAATAATTCCTTTTTGCGGAAAAGTTATTATTTGACGAGATTTCCTTGTGATTGTTTTTAGAATGATTTTTTTGGCATCGACACAGAAAAAAATCGGGTCCTCATGGTTCAGGAGAAGACAATAGATGTGATTCATATTTTGAAAATCCTAACACGCTTATTCTTGTTTTTTTAGTTCGTAGCTCTCTCACCACGTGAAAACTATTACAAAAAGAACAATACTGGGTTATTTCTACGAATTGCTTACGGAATGGCAATGTTCCTCAACCTTGGACCCATATATTGGCCTTGTGATACTGAGACATTCTAGGAGAGCCACAGGTGAAAATCAAGTGGAAAGGGGTGCTTTGATAGGTAGTTGAAATAGGCCGTGAAGAAATATAACTTTTAAGAGTTATATTGTATTGGTTGTTATATTGTACTTTTAGACTTGTTCTATATTCTTAGAACTAGAACAAGAAATACTTGTTATTCTGACGAAAAGGAAGACCAATTTCTGAATATCGCAAACCAGCCAATGAAGCAAGAGTGATCTTGACAATAAGTCGATCTAGGCGTGACCGGGAGCGGGAGCAGTTCATGCTATTGTACAGGGTGTAACAAAACTGATGGTCAGAACTGTAAGTGGTGATAGAACTCTCCAAACGAAACAACTTTCGCCATACAATGTGGGGACGGAAAAGCAAGCCCCGAGAGGGCGCCCTTCGTGGTGAAAACTGAGAACGCAGTAAAGATTTAATAGTAAAGAACACAAACAATATTATCGGAAACTTTACAGCAAATGTTCAAATGAGCGACCACCAGCTTCAATACAGGTGTCGTATATGTGACGGGTAGAAGCTGAACGACGGGTACTGCGAAAGGAGATGTTTCTTCCACCTCTGAGAAAGTGCCCTGTTGCGGCTCACCGCTTGCTTTGATCCCACATTGTCTGGTGAGAGTGGTTTGTTTTGGCGAGTTGTATCACCCCTTACAGTTCTGATGCCGACCACCATCAGTTTAGTTCCTCCCTGTATTTGTACCGTGATTTTCGGAAGTATGTAAGCTTTTAATTCCAGCTAAGTACGGGGACCCAAGAATACCAATTAGCATGGAGGGCCCATGATGTTGAGACAAAGGAAAAGTGACTGACGAAGTGAGTGAGTAAGTGACCGTATGAGTGACAAAGTGAGTAAGTGACCGTATGAGTGACATAGTGAGTAAGTGACCGTATGAGTGACATAGTGAGTAAGTGATCGTATGAGTGACGTAGTGAGTGAATAAGTGAATGATAGTGTCAATATGCGGTCGAGTGACCAAGTGACCAATGAATATACGAGTGAGTAAGTGAGTGAGTGAGTGAGTGAGAGCGCATGAATGACGGAGTGAGTATGCCGTTGAGTGAATGAGCGGTCGTATCAATGACGGAGTATGCGATTCAGTCACCAAATTACTGGGGGAGTGACCATATGAATGACCGTATGAGGATGTATTTCACTGACTAAATTATGAGGTACCAACTGAATGAGCGATTAAATACGTGCATGCATGAGAGACTCACTCAATCGCTCACCAACTTACGCGCCCACTCACTTAGAGACTCATACGGTTACTGACCCACTCACTTGGCAATCTAAAGGGTGAAAAGTGGCAAGGGCAAAACATCCCGCGTAGACAAAATGACGGAGGCGAAATGCCGTAAATGAATTTTCCGGATTCCGATTTAAATGTACGCTAATACAATTTTTTAATTAAAATTTTAGCCATTCATATAGATAATTAAATTAATCAAAAAAATAATGAGATGGGTTAAACCTATTGTCGGGACGTACCGTGAATGATGCAAGGAGATCCCGGAACAAATGCGGTTAGCTTAATGTTTCATCGTGCAAAGTACACCGTGATATAATCAATCTTTAGTAATGCCCTAATTCCACAAACACTCGCAATGAGAATCGAGTCCGTTTCATCACTTTCCGGCAAATCACGAGTAAGTGTGCTTTAATGTAAAGAGTGTGTGACGGCATCGTTAATGGGCATAGTTAATTAAACAGCTGCTTGGTAAGTATGCAATTACCGGGTGGGCAAATGGTAGGAAAAGGGTGATCCTGATCCAGTTCAGAAGTGGAACGTGACTCGTCTGAAGTCTTATAGTGATACCATTAATGCTGATAGGTTGATCCTCGTTTGGGTCGCGTATGTGTGTGTGGTGCCGGGCTTTGCTGCTACTTGCCCATGTTCTCCGTAGGTCCTCCTCGTCTTTCATTGGCGTCGACGGAGGCCAATGATGATGATAGGAAAAGCGAATAATTAGAACTGGTAATGAAATTGGTACCTTGGGAGCACAGTTCGCCTCCAAGTCTCTTTCGCTCGGTAAAGCAACCGAGAATCTCTCTTTTTCCTTGCTTCCCCCCTTCTGAGCCAATTAGGTCCATCACTCTTGAATGATTCTGTAAAAGAACCACGTGATTCACGGTCTTTTGTTTTCAAATTCAAGTTGAAATTAATTACTTTGGAACTCTTTTTCTGCCATCAATAATTTCTTCAATATTACGTTTCAATCAGATTTTATTAAAGCTGCTCCGATTAATGGACCCCCTCCCCCATAAAATATTATATGGGATGGCATTCCTCGGATTACATGATGATGATGTTATTTTTTGCAGAGACTGTAGCGCAACACAATCTAATGGAAGACAATGCAACGCGGAATTTATAACGGTTTAATTAACCGAGAACGGCTAACTATGGTTTTCATGGTTTTCATCTTTTATTACTTAGGGGTCATTCAAGTATTACGTCAGCATCGGGGGGGGGGGGGGGGGGGGGTTGCGAATTTGCTGACTTTTGATGACAAGGTGGAATGGGGGATGGAAGGTTGCTTACGTCTTCAACCACCTTTTTCTGAAGATATGAAATATTCTAATCTGCTGACGAAATTTTGCTGTGGGGGGGGGGGGGTCAGTGTTTTGCTGACAAGGGGGGAGGGGGTCAAAAATGGCTGAAAATCTGCTTACGTAATACTTGAATGGCTCCTTATGTAATGGATGCAGCGAAAATTACGGTAATTTACGATCGAAGCTCTGAATGTCTGATTTCCTTGCAACAATAACGATATTGCAGTGAAAACAGCCTTAGGCTCTTACACTTATCTCATGCAATCAATATACAGAGGAACTTGAGTTTCCAGTCTGATTTGATGTTAAAATTTCTTGTTCAATTCGAATCTTTTTTTCTCCAATATATTTGAATTTTTGAATGTTGGAGGGGAAAAAATCACGATTTCAATATAAGCAAATGTCAACGGTTGAGAAAAATTCACAAGTATATAGTCTGAAGTTGCTTTCTTTCACCAATTTGTTCCTAAGCTGCTTGCCTGCTGACAAGTTTGTTGAACAAGTTCAAAAATTCTGAGGTTTCTGAATTTAGTCCCGCAGTGGGTTCAGTTTTTTTCCGACCTTGACTTCCTGTCTCGAACAGCGGTCAAGGCTCGAGTGCTAACATTCTGTCCGCTAAGGAACGTGCAAGAAATAGTCGGGCCAGTCCTAAATATTTGGTTAGAAGAACTGATGTTAGATGGCAGCACTACACATAACAAGCATAATAAAGAAACGAACTTTATTTTACGGGGGTTCACAACACGTACACGCCCATTCCAACATGTACCAGTTCGTTAGAAGCTCCGCAGTGGAATATGGACGAGGTGCACGTGTGGTATTCAGTAGTAGTAGTAGTTCTAAAGATATCCTCAGGTTTAAATACAAATACAAAGGCCACAACAGGCAAATTGCCCAACGAAGTGGCTGAAAGAATTATGCTCATAGAAAATATTGATCTCAAATATAACCAAAATACAACAGCCCAAAAAGGATATTGCGGTGAAGTAAGGATGTTTTGAATATGCATATATCACAAAAATAATAATAATAATTAATAGTATACAGGGTGTCCTGTAAGTGCTAGCACGGCCTTTATCTCGTCAACCGTCCGTCGTAGAGGTATGATTCCGATTTAAAAAATGCTGAACAGGTGTTTAAAACTTAGCCTGTAGCAGTTTTGAGAATGAAAATACAGTGTGTAACAAAATAAAATAAAAAAATCTGAATTTTTATGAGGTCCCAACTGTGCTCCAACTTCGAATCGAAAATTGTTGCCCTATCTCTCCTGGTGCCAATAAAAAATTTTAAGCATTTTGAACATGAGCTAAATTTTGAGGATTTAGTTAACTGCCGTAATTTAAATTATGTTACCTTCCGTGAACCTTCCTTAATTTAAAGTATGTTCAAGTCACAACGGTTGCAGAGATATCTACTGTGCAAACAATTTGGAACGTTTGCACAGCTGGTAAATACGTAAAACAACATTACAGAGAATATCATTCGTCTGATATAAGAAAACATAATTTTGCCATTATAGCTTTTGCCAATGACGTGTCACCAAAACCTTTAGGCAAATAAAATATCCTATACTATTCCAAGCTATGTACCCGGAAAACCATCACATCTGCGGCTGAGATAAGAATCCAAGGAAAAACCAAATTCAGCAGAAGCCTTTTATTTCCAGCATCTAAAACTTAAGGGGAAAGAATAACGCTGAAATGAAAGGAAAATTGAACTGGATTTTCTTCTTGTTTCATGGATACTTCTTTTTTTTTTTTTTGGTGCTATTTCTTTTATAGCTCATCGAACGAACGGTGGGGTTTGATAAATCGCAAGCGTTAAATCATCGTGACTCGAGCGTTATCAGCCAACGAAACAGCATACGTCTTTGACATATTTCCTGTAAATGTCCAAGAAATTTTATCGTTTTCTCAGATGCGGAGTCAGCTCTTTACCTCATCCTTATATTATTATTTCTTTTTTTATCCTTTTAGTCAGTATCCTCGTCTCTTTTTTTAAAACTTCCGGACGAGGCAGTCAACAAGCTGGTTTCGAGGCTTTTCCTACCTCTAGAATCTGCACGAATGTTATAAACATCAGTCATTTTTAGACTACGTTTCGTTCCCCCCTCTTGCTGTTTTTTACTTTTCCCGAGACTGCTGCTGCTGTCTGAAGCAAGAAGATAACTAAACAGTCGCATTCCATCATGGAAACGAAATAACATCTGGGTATGGCATGTTTTTCCCCTCCGAAGATGAGTATTTTGGTTATTTTCCAATTTTTTTTTATAGATTTGATTTTTTTTTTTAAAAAGAAGTTTTCAGTTTGATGTGATATATTTCTGTCTGTGTGAGTAGATTTTCACGAGAGTATATAAATGAGCAAAAAACCGTGCAAAACTCACATAATGGCTCATTGTCTACGTTGGATAAGATGGATTATAGTGGAAATTATATTATAGGGGGAATAAGTGATAATTTAACACATTTTCTAAAAAAAATCAAGGTGTTTCTGATGTTGATGTTAAGACATTTTTGTGTCTGATGCTCAGTCAATAATATTTCCAATTATTTATTGATCTTTCATCGCAATTGCTGATTTACTGATCTTCTAACACAATTACTAATCTTCTAACACAATTACTAATCTTTTGACACAATTACTAATCTTTTGACACAATTACTAATCTTTTGACACAATTACTAATCTTTTGACACAATTACTAATCTTTTGACACAATTACTGATTCGCTGATCTTTTATCGCAATTACTGATTTACTTAATTTTATCACAACTACTGATTTACTTAATTTTATCACAACTACTGATTTACTGATATTTTATCACAACTACTGATTTACTGATATTTTATCACAACTACTGATTTACTTAATTTTATCTCAATTACTGATTTACTGATATTTTATCACAATTACCGTTTTTCTGATTTTTTTTCACAAGATCTTTTATCGGAATTACTGATCCCAAATCTTCATAAATAACTATGGAAACTTGCTTTTTTGAATAAAAAATATAAGAAACTGGCATTTATGAATTATGTTTCGTAGATAAATGGATAGAATGCCTGCCAGAGAGCGAGCAGGCAGACCTCCAATACGATACTCATATAACATGAAAAGTCAAGCATTTACCATCTTCTTTGAAAAATATGGTTTACAGATTGCAGAACCAATAATAAATAATAATAGTATTATGATGTTTTAAAATGTAATGTTTAATGTTTTAAAATGTAATGTTTAATGTTTTAAAATGTAATGTTTAATGTTTTAAAATGTAATGTTTAATGTTTTAAAATGTAATGTTTAATGTTTTAAAATGTAATGTTTAATGTTTTAAAATGTAATGTTTAATGTTTTAAAATGTAATGTTTAATGTTTTAAAATGTAATGTTTAATGTTTTAAAATGTAATGTTTAATGTTTTAAAATGTAATGTTTAATGTTTTAAAATGTAATGTTTAATGTTTTAAAATGTAATGTTTAATGTTTTAAAATGTAATGTTTAATGTTTCTAAAGTAAATATATATGTCTCATTTGTGTGCGCGATCAAAGTGCAAATAATCTTCCGAACAAAACCCGAATGTCTCAAGTTTCGAAAATGAGTGAAATTTTGTGCATCCGTTTCAGTATGCTAATGGAATGAATATTTCAAAAAATAAATAATACGTATGTTAATATTTAGAATCAATAAACACCATCGATACATATTTTTAACGAATGCAAATAATTTTTCTAAACTAAAATCTATTTTTTTGTAACCATTATTTATTTTTTATTTATCATTTTATTTTTATTTTTCGGTATTTCATTGAGATTCAGAAAATAAATTGAAATGAAAGGAAATTATTGGTGAAATATTTTTATCGCCAGATGTTATTTTTCATTTTTAATGTTTCCCATCGCAATAATATTTATGTCAAAACCATGATAAGCAAAAACATTTTTATCGAATGTTCTCGTTATTTTATCTCTGTAATAGACCACAAAAGTTAGGTTTCACTCATGGAACATCGAAAAAATGGCTACTGCGCTCATATGTGATCGATATTTTGGCAATTATTATTCCCGAATCTTTGTGCATATGCTTAATTTTGGAATCCCAGCAAATAAAATATGTCTCTCAACGATTTGTTTTACGAAGATATTCACAGATATAGATAGTATGAGAAACGATAAAACTAGCAATGTTCAAGAAAACCCTCAGGGTTGGACAATGGCGGTATTTTCGATACCAGCGATACTGCTTCTAATTGTTATAAATGCCCGTGAATTGCGTTCACACTTCGAAGCATTGATATATTCGTTTCATGAATTAGATTCCCGACGACGAATCACTGGTATTACTGACGATAGCTGATAACGGTAATGACTAAATAATTACTGCATAACATTAATCCGCTCGTATCTACGTACTTACCTCATTACTCACTGCATCCCCTCTAATGCAAACATTATTGCATGTTGAATAATCAAGTTTTTAAGTTCTTTTGTTGAGAAAAAAATATCTATATTTCATTTATATATACATGCGTTTTTTTTAACACTTAATTTATAATGCAACTTATAGCTTACATATCTTTATTTCGAAATTATGATTACTTTACCTAAGCTAATTTGGAATTAAAAGAAAGTGACTTCGTAAAGAAGCAGGTGCACTATAATACACTAAATAAGAGGTTTTTATATTCCCCGAAACAGCTGTCTAGTGATTTCACCATCTATTTTGAAGATTAAGATCCCAGTGGAAGTGTTTCACACCTATAACATAGCTGTTATTATTGCTAAAAGTGGCATCACCTGAAAGTAAACAAACCATGCTACGAAAATGATGCTTTTAAGTACGTTTAATGCACACGGTGATTATATAATTAGAGTAGTGATTTAAAAAACAATGTAAGAAGTGTGAACCACGGATCCACGGATCAGAATGAGTTCAATATTTGCATGAATACCAGTGAAACGATGGGTTCAACAGCAAAAAACAAGATTTTGAATGTACATTTATTTCGTATACATTGCTTTTTCGTGACTTCCAATTTCAAAAATTGATATCTACACACGCAAACACTACACAGGATAAAAAAGCATACCATTAATTTCATTAAAACATTTTAAGACACAACTCGACACTTAGTCGGTGAAATGGTAATGAATCCCCCACAATTCAGATATCTACATAAAAGGCAAATTACTACGATATGTGGCAGTTTGGAAAGAAGTGACAGCAAATCTTCAACATGATACATACATAACATGAAAATTTAAGCATTTACCACAAATATATATAACATAGATGGCGGCACCAGCAGGAGCGCGGAACAAGCACAGTTTCAACGGCATAAGTGGTTTAGAACCGTGCAAATACATACGTTCACATAAGCATGTTCCGACACGTGTATAAAGGTGGAATGTGTATAAGGTGCAAGTAATAGCAGATACTTGGAAAAATGAGAATTGTAAGTACCAGTAGACTATGGTTGCGTAGCCTCAGAAATCAAATCTTCTATGTACAAAAAACTGAATACAAAGTCCCTGTGATTACGAAGTCCCTGAAAAATTAAACTACAATCAAACTCGGTTATAACGGCATCGAAGATTTCACAAAATTTTGCTGTTACATCCGAGGTCCGTTACCAGCGTGGTTGGCGTTTTGAAGACCTTTAAAGCACAACAAATGTAATCAAGTGCAACCAAATGATTATACCCCCAAAACTGTTATTTCATTATTATTTCATCATTATTAGGGTGACCATATTTTGGGGAGAAAAATACTGTAAATTGGTATCATAAATATGGGAAATTGCCAATTCTCGCTCAAACTTTCCTATCGTCGGTGGAATTGATTGCCAATTATCACGTACAAACAAAATTTGGAGGGGGAAATAAATTGGTACAGCAAGTCTACAGTGAATTGAAACATATTTTATACGAGAAACACCATTCTTTATGACGTATATGAATATTTATATTCTATAATCGATATTCACATTAATATAATTCGTAAATTATGTATAAATTATCTTCACACCCTCCGATTTTAGCAAATGCTGTAAAGCAGAGCAGATCACGCTCAATTGAAAAACGAGACGTTTCCATCAGAAAGTCGGGAGAGAAATTACGTTAAAATGCGGCAATGTCCCGTATATGGGTCAGTAAGCAAATGGGAGTTTCAAACGAGTAAATATTTTTTTAATTGTTAGTTATCATTTGAACGTGTATGCCGAACATCCCTAGAATTACATACGATTAGCTTCGTAATACATGCGATTAACTTCGTAGGAATCGCTTGGGAAAACGGCAGCAAACGAGAGCAAAAGCGCCAAAAAGGTGTCGTTATATCCGAGGTTGTTGAGTTTTCATCGACGTTAAAGTCAACATTCATAAGCATTATTTTCTGTAGAAACGCGTTGCTGCCAATTATTGACGTTATGACCGAGTTGTCGTTATACTGGTTATTATGCAACTTTATTATTATTAATTATTATACAACTGACATTATTATTATTAATTATTATATAACTGGCATTATTATTATTATTATTCAGCTGGTTACAACCGAGTTCAACTATATATTAAAACGATCCTGGTTTGTATATACTCACCTTCCTAACCCATAACCTGCCATTGCAAATGAAGATAAATTCTAATAAAAATTATAATTACTGAAACACTGCTAAGCATTCAATTTCATGGTTACTAATTACCCTCAGAGAAAATCCCATGCATTTAACTACTAAAGACGGAAAAATAATTTCCAACCAGATGCATATAGAGAAACAAATTATTGAGAAAAATATTTTTTCAGTAATATTTTTTTTAACCGAAAATTATAGCTTATTATCTCCGCTAATTAGAGTTGAAGTGTTCTAAAAAAAATTGCAATTTAAACATCTTATCAAGTATCCGCAAAACCTATCGGAAAAATCAAGAAACCATGAAAAATTTTGAAAGGGGGAAAAAAAAAGGATGAAAGTTATATAGAATATGAACAAACGTTTTTATTCCATATCTTAAGAATATAAGAAAAAATATCAGCATAAGAAATTTTATTTTCGAGCATTAAACTCTTTCATACCAAGTGTACTTCAACTCCAAGTACTACTACCTACTTCATATTTGGTGAGTTTAGTCCCAAAATGATGCTTATTTTTTACCTCACCAAACACAAACGAATTTGTTCAAAGAATTTTCGAGTACCTAAATACTTAAAAAATAATCTTTTTTTATCATTATTACTTGAAATAAATACCCTTATAAGTTTCTAGTGGTTGTTCCATTTTTTTATTATTTTTTAATTAGTTGGTAACATTATAACGCACATACTCAATTTTTTTGTTGTAATATAGTTCAATCATGCACATACTATACACTAAAATATACACATATATGGAAAATAAAATAATTGCAGCTATCAATAGCCTATTCGACTTTCATAATGGTTTCAAATCCGGTTAAAACGAACTCCAAGAAACCAGAGAAATCACTTCGTTAAAACGAAATTTCATTATAATGGTATTCCAGGTCTTTGTACCATTCCTATGTAATTATCTGGGGATTAGAAAAGTGTTCGTTAAATCGGGATTCGACTGTATATATTAATTCTGGTTTTCATACATTCCTGAAAACCATAACTGAGATGAAAATCAGACTGATTGTGAAAATCATTGCATTTTGAACTAATTTTAAAATTTTATCAAAAAGTGTTTTGATAGTATGTGCCGGATAGTATGTGTTTGATAGTAGTCCGTCGGAATCAATCCGACGGACCACAGCCGCTTCATTTTTAGCATGAAATCAATTTATATAATAACTGCCATTATTATTCAAGTTGAACCATAATTGTAACAGTGAACGAAGCAAGTGCAATCTCTCTTTTCTTTCTTTCTTTCTTCCCTTTTTTCTACCGGTTTCCGTGGACCCTTAATAACTTGGCATTTAATTATTTTTCCCTTTCTCCGATTAATTATAAATTCCTTTTTAGTGCCTAATTTCAGCAATTTTCTCCTGCCTTTTTTGAACATTTTTAGTACCTTAATTTCCGGGTTCTAACAATGAAATATAAAGATATTGTTATTTCGATTATGTGTCGCATGAAAACAAATTTTTTGGGGAGAGGGGGCGAGAACAAGAGCTCCCTCTGCCCCCCCCCCCTTCTTTTGCGTACGTCTTTAGTCCCAATATTGGTGGGGGGGGGAGCAGAGAGAGAGAGAGAGACCTAACTCAACTTCATCTTCTTGCTTGCCACACAAGTACACAAGTCTTCTCATTACTTCTTTTGAAATCCTAAGATGCGGTCTCCAGCCCTTATGTGCACTTGGCACACGTGCAATTTTTCTCCCTGGGGTCATTGGGTTCAGCTATACATTTTAGTCAAATGGCTTATACGTTACATCGACTTGATAGCTGTCTTCATAGAAAGAACGACGCGAGCGACCTGATACTTGCGAGCACGGGGACGAGGGGGGCCACTACTTTTAATTTTTTGCTAATTATTCCGACAAAACCCTGACTCTTTTGAGGTGACGGAAGTAAGTCGCTTTGCATCAGTTCGGGGTTGTGAGCGGTTCTATCTATCTATCAATTTTGCTGACGGGGTGAGAGGGATTGAAAATGGTTAAAATCTGATGACGTTGTAAATGTAGTTGAAGCCCCCCCCCCCCAGGGAAAACATTCTTCTATTCCATCGGATTTCAAATACAAAAGTCTTCGATCACATTTAATATCTCCCCACACCCCCTTGAACGCAATTATCAAACACATTTTAGAAATATTCATGTTCATCATAAGCACGTTCGCCACCTGTAAATTGGAGCATTTGGCTCTTAAAATGGCTCGTCGAAACTACCAAAAACAATTCCGCTCTATGAATTCCGGTGATGCCCGCGTATAATTTGCATAAATTTCGTAAAAGCGGAATTCCAAGAATTTTCTCCGTAGTAACTTATAATTAACACAGATGGTGTTGTGTAATTAAGCAAGCGCTTGTTTCGCTATTGCATTTATACGGCTAATTGCATTATCAGGCCCTTGCATTAAAGCGCATTTAAGCCGCATAAATCATCGTGCGTCGTCGTTGTTCTTGGAAGCTATAATTTTGCATTGTAGTCGAATACTGGGTGGAACATGTCGGTCTCTACACTCGAAATTTCAGTTAATTTCATACCGTTAGGCATAACTATGAATGTCTTCGCCATTAAGTGCGCATCTCATAGGTATTAAATATTAACCTACCGTGGCCGATGTAACTATAAATACATTATAAGTCCTCTCTCACGCGTATATTATAAGCATATCTGCCTGAACATACGCTCTCGTCAAACTTTTTGAGATTTTATCGGTAACAGCATATTCACTGCGAAACAACACATTCAGTATGAAAATAGAAGCTAAATTTTATGGAAGTTTTGAAAGGTTATGATCATTTTCATGTTTTTATGATGTTAATGCATCTTTTAAATCATCTGACGAAACTGGTGCCTTCGCAAAGTGTTGAGTAACGAAATTCTTTAAATACTCATATCTCAGGGAGTATTCAAAATGTATTTAAGAGACAAATCCAACGATACCACTCTGGTTCTGATACCTCTTCCGGTCTGGCCACCAGGCTCGCGGTCAGCTTCGTAACGAAATTGTTTTACGCTTTACCTTGAGAGGTTCGGAACGGAAATAGAAGAAGCCATTGGTGTCCTCTGATAGGCATTCTTGACACAAATCCAATGACATCAGTCTGGTTTTAATGCCCTTTTCGGTCTTAACACCAGACCTGCGGCCCCGTATTCCCAACGGAATTGTTTTATGCTACATTTCAGGAGGCTCACAACACAAATAAAAGACAATAATATCGTCTGTTAGATATACGAAAGGCAATTTCTACGCTACCCTACGAATTTTAATGCGTGTTCCGGTCAGGGCACCAGGCACGTGGCCCTCATTCGTAACGAAATAGTTTTGCGCTTTATCATTTGTTAGCTATTCCAAAGACAAATCCGATGATACCAATTTAATTTTGTCAGCGAAGATGATCGAACCGGCTCTAGACAAGGAGGGGCCCAGCGTCATTCTAGGAGAGCTTAGGTCAGTGTTTCTCAACCGCCGGGCCACGGCCTGGTACGGGGCCTTCATATCATTGATACCGGCCCGCGAGTGATTAGCCATTTCATTTTTCCTCATTCATTTTCCGTTGGTCATGTGTTTGACCGGGCCTTCAACTCACGAAAATGAATGAAACCGGGCCGCTGGCTTCAAAAGGTTGAGAACCACTGGGTTAGGTGATTTAGGGGAACAATCACAAGTTCTGCGGATAACCGCATTGATTACTGTCAAAGGGTTCCTTAATGGTACCCCTCCCACTCCCCCAAAAAAATATTTTGTGCACTATCTTAATTTTTTTAGTAGTCGGCTCGTCTACACACGTCACGATCATTCATATGATTTTGAAAATGTTCTTGATTATGTATCTTTTATCTGTGTATATTTATGGTATTTGTAAATTGAGAGAATGAATAAATTATTCCTGACATGGCCACGCCCTCCGGAGCAATGTGTTTAAATTTCGCAAGTGGCAGAGCCTCGCCGTGTTTGGTAAGTAAGTAAGCACCAACCATTCAAAGGTAGACATACAGAACGTATTCATGTCAAATCTTACGGCCGTGTCTATTACACAGACTACCACAATTTATTTTTTGCTTTCTAACACAACTCTATACAATGCCCCTTCTTATTATGAATTTTGATACCGACATTGAAGATTAGCTCCCTATAGTCCCCTGTATATTTGAATATACATGGTAAATACAAGTTTAAAAAAAATAAGTCATTACACCAGTTTCTTTTATGAATGTTTTTGTATTTTAGAAAGAGTTTTTAGTGTCAGTTTTAGTGTCGTTTTAGTATACAAAATATGGCTCTACATATAATTACAATATTTATCTGCTTAAAAAGTTTTAATTCCTTCCGGATGTCATTTGTTGAGAGTTGCTGAATAGTTACGTATTCAA
The DNA here is from genome assembly GCF_987345545.1 of Pholcus phalangioides. NCBI lineage: Eukaryota > Metazoa > Arthropoda > Arachnida > Araneae > Pholcidae > Pholcus > Pholcus phalangioides. The sequence goes on along the minus strand of NW_028301628.1, from coordinate 3,094,878 downwards.
GTTACATAAAATTACATCAAATTAGGGGATTGGAAATAATATTCAAGGTGAAGACTATTCAGTTTTACTAAGCAAGATTTGATTACTTTAGAGATTACATAAAAATAAAGGCAAAATATATATTTTAACCTTTATTAACCATTTTAGCTGATTAAAAAAATCCACTCCAGTTAACTAAATCGCTGTGTTGCTGTATTGTTTGAATTCAAAATATTCTAACAGCACCAATTTACTTTCATTTTTTGTGAGAAATAATGTCAACATGTTTTTATGGGGGCGAACCTTGGGGGAGAAAAAAATTTATAATTTACCGAAATTTTGTGCTACGGTATTTTCATATCTCAAAAAAATACCGTACGTGACCCCCCCCCCCCCATAATATAAATCACACAAATGACATGAATTGAACTTTTTCACGTGTCTGTTAACGGGAGGTGATCATAAACGGATAGTGTCCGTTATGGGAGATTCCACCGTAATCGTTTCAGTCGGAACCAAATCCAACGTGTTTCTTGGCCCCATAAGAGTAAACCTGATCTCTTGTCGCATTCTTATTCCATAATTAACGTAATTGTTTTGCTATATAATCCGCGATGGTACATAATCCGCATATGAAAATTTCATTTACCAATAATAAACTCTCACAAGGAATGTAAGGGGTTGTTGATCGTGTTCTTATCGGAAAATATTTTTCTACTCGTATCTGTACAATGTCTACAATCAAAGATGTATTATGTAAATTCCTTTTTAGAAATATTTATTTCAGTTCCAATTTCTCATGAAAATAAGCTGTAAGTACTCTAACCAGCATCGCATATAATTCACACTGAGAAAGTGTTTTTAAAGTACAATAAGGGATTAGCATAGGAATGCATACATTGCACGCTAGAAGATACGCTAATCGCTTTGTCATGCACTTGTTTACTATTTTCTAATAAATATATGAATTTGCTTGGTTTTCTAGGTTCATCCTGCATATATAGATAGATTTCTGGCGAAGTGTAATTAAAAAATTTGCTACAAAGAAAGGGCGAATATTTCATAGCACAGTTTAAATATTTCCCTCAGGGAAATATCAGTATGGAAAAGGGGAGAAAACAGAGAACGCAATCATATCATTATCGATACTTACGTAAACTTTCCACCCTTATAAACACGAAAATCGATCAATTTTTAAATTTCACTTCAAAATATGGGTGATAGATGCACCAGTACAACACGGAACAAGCTAAATATTCACTACACATGTACGAATATACAAAACACTTTCTGGCATGCAATCAATTCGTAAGGTATGCAGTGGAATGTTTACGAGATATATGTACCGTTAAGTACTATTCATATCACTACAATCATTAGATTCTTAATCAATAGACTTTAAAATCATTCTAATGCTTTAGATATTAAATAAAAATAATTCATCAAAACTAAATTAATTGTATATTACGGTGCCACAAATATAAGTTCTAAAAACTTGAGGAAATACGATAAGAATAGGAGTAAAAGATTTGTACAATGCTCAGTTGGAATGTAAATGAGGGTAACATGCAATGCATTTACATTTATCAATAAAAAAATTTAAAAAACTCACAAAATATTTGTATTGTTTTTCAACAAATATTCTCATTTTTTTAATAATTGCTGTATTTATTTATTTTTTAATATTTGCTCAAATTTTTGAAGAAAAAAATAGTTGCGTTGTTTTTGAAAAAAGAAATCGTAAGCATTTTCCAGCACTATCGCAATGCCATTTTAAAAAAAAGAAGAAACAAACACAAGGTGAGAAAACACCATTGAAAAAATAAGCGCGAAAGAATTATACTCCGAAAACATTCAATACTTAAAACAAGTTGAATTCAGAGAAATTTCAGAACAAAAAAAACAAAAACATTGTGAATGGGATTAAAAGAGACAAAAAAAAAGAACAACTTCAAATCTCTTCATAGATAAGGAACAAACTCCACAGACGAATTCTAAAAATAACTTCCCGAGAGAAGCACACACCACGATACTCTTCTTCTTCTCTCGCAAATTCGAATTAAGCTCTAATCTAATTAAAAACAGTCTTTCTGATATCAGAGAAATTGAAGATGCGGTATTCAAATGGAAGTTCTTCCGCTCAATCGCCGATAAAATCCCCCTTAATGAGCTTAATCGAGTCATTAAAAACGAAAACTAATATACATGTGTGTTTGCATACGTTTCGGTATGTTAAAGAGTTATAAAACCATTCCTCTCGTGGAGTTATAATGGAGGTGTATATATATATATTCCCCTCTGTTGCAACGTTTTAATTTTTCTTAAGAACAATTCTTATTTTTCAAGAGAGAGAAGAACATGTATTTAAAGGATTTTTATCTTTGGATCTACTATAAATAATACGTAAGAAAGTGATGCTTAAAATGGTTCTTATTTCAACCATTAGTTTTCCCGTAGGTGTGTAGCAACTGTTCTCTTGTAATTGATGTTTATCTTGATCGCGCCGATGAAGATCCGGAATCTTCTCTCTCCTTAGTGAAGAAGAAATAAAAATTTAAGAAATATTTTGATAAGCGAAGATAATAAAATTACTTACATCATTAATTTTAATGATGTCGAGAACAGAAATGTTTGTTTACTCAAACAAAATAAATTTAGCTTTCGCCCTTAAGCATTTTATTCGATGGTACGGTGCATTGCGTAGTCCCAAAAACCAGAAAAAATTTTAGAACGGTGGTGCTCTGCGGAATAATGTGTTTCCAGTTTGATGGAAAATAGGTTAATTCATTGTTGGTAGTTTTATTTTATCACTCGTAACGGCCGTTGTTATTATTAATTGCTGCGGAGAACCGGGACAACTTCGTCTTTAGATCCTACTTATGTAGGATTATGATACAGCAGGGCCATACTATGATTTTTGGGGAGAAGATGATTTTGCTTCCTCCCTCCCCCTTCACTGAAAAATTCAATGATTTTATGACGATATCTTTTGCTCCCCGAACATTCACGGCCCCAAAATTTTGTCACCATTTGCATCCCTTTGCTCCCGCCTAGTTCCGGAACTAGGATAGAGATACTGCATATGGTCAAACTACATTGGATATTGAGTAGAGGGAGAGTATAACCACTACTAACATTTCCTAAGTATAGTGGGGTGCTAACTTAATTCCTCTTGTCGCATTTTGTTGGCGTACCGTTGATTCTAGAGGTATAACACCAACTAGAAAAATCATCCAAATAACATGTTACAAAGGACTGTATAGTTAGTAAAATTAACTTTTCATACGAGCACCCCTGTCAGACCAGACACGACCTGGGCTCTGTCCCTTCCGGGACGTAAGCCTTTTACCCGTGTGGGTTGTATTGTGTTGAGGAGTTATACGGGCACGCCGTGCCCAAAAACCCAACTAGAAAGTTGTTGCCGTGGTTCTCCTGAAGCCAATAAAAAAATAATTTCGCATTTGTAAGTGTATTCGCTGTGATATTTGAATTCAGGAATTGGAGAAAAGTTGAGAAAAAACAGCATGAAAAAAGGAGGAAAGGAATCGTTGTCCGTTTATTTATGCTGTTCTTTCCCAACTTTCCTCCGATTGAAATAAAATATCTCAACAAATATCGCATTCTTAAACATTGATTTTTTTTTGTCTTCATGAGAGACAGGGCAACAACTTTGTTATTGGGTCTATAAGCACAGAATGTCCATATGAAAAGTGTTTTTTTTAACTTGTTATACAACCCTTAGCAAAAAATATGAATGACGTATTTGAGTTCTACACATTATTTGTATGTTTCTTCTAATTGGAAGTATCCCAATATAGCAAGGATCGCCAACCTCTTTTGGTTGCGGGTCAAAATCAACCAAAATGTGTGTATTAAGAAGACGTTTCGGGTAGCGGGTCAAAATCAACCAAAATGTGTGTATTAAGAAGACGTTTCGGGAAGCGGGTCAAAATCAGCCAAAAGGTCTGTATTAAGAAAACGTTTCGGGTATATACTTTATAGATACCCGAATATAATTATACTTTATTATATTCGGATCTCAAGTGAACTCATTTGAAGTTATGAAAGGGTCATACTACTCTCTGTATACCGCCATGTTATACGTCCTAATTTTAAAGCTCACAGTTTGGAATGGAAATAAATATTTTCTAATTAATTTGTAGAATATTCTATGACTTAATATAAAAATGACTTCTATAAAAATCAACATTTTCATGCACAAAAACGATATATACAAATAGCTCCTTCCATTTCTCAAGGATTTATCACAAATCTAAATTAATGGATCCTACGCCGCTGCGGACCATATATCCGCATTTTATTTTTCTTGGATTAACGAAATTTGAATCAGAGGATGATACGCTGAAAAATTCGTTAATAGCGATTAACGAATAGTTAAGATTGTTCAAACAACAATAGAAGAACTACCTACGATTGCATTAAAATTATTAATCTATACCTAATATTTTAACGCATAAAACTATCAATGATTTTATTAAATTCAGTAATTGCATATTCTGTAGTGCTGCATTAACATATTTTTTATTTATTTTCTCATGTTTTAGACAAACCCCATTTCTCAGAATAAAAAAAACATCTTATCGTTGATTTACATAATAATAGTAGAAGATGGCGCTACATTACAAAAACAAATCCACATTTGTAAGTGCAATATTCGGTGAAAAATTCGAATTCAAAATTGAGAAAAAACATAAATCAAGCAAAGAATCATTGTACATTAGTTTATGCTGTTCTTTCTTAACTTTACTCCGATTGAATTCAAAAATATTTCGGAGAATATTGCACTTAGAAAACTGAAATTTTTTGTGTTTTCCTCAGCAGAGACGGGGCAACAACTTCTTAATTGGGTTTTTGAGCACGCGGTATAAAAAAAGTATACAACCCCTTAAAAAATGAACGACGTATCTGCGTTTTGCGCGTCATTTTGGATACTTTTACTAATTGGACGTGTACCTCTAGGATCAACGGTTCGCCAGTAAAATGCGCCAAAGGGAATTCCGGTACCACCTTGTGTATATTAGATAAAACTAGTATAATTTAAATTTGAATTGCGTTTGACATCACCTGAGAGACGACGTAATGGACTGAACGTACAGTATCATTATACGATAAAAAATGAAAAGAGACATTGTGATAATTATGAATTTAAAATTTACTACGAATGCATGCTTTCGAGGAATATGAAAACATTTTAAAACAAGTTTCTGAGAAATATTTATATTTTGCGCAGTTTCATGTCCTTCCTCATTATACTTTTCCATCTCTGTACTTTTATCCGTTTCCTCCTAGATGATACTTTTTTATTTTATATTTCATTTTTTTACATATATTATACGTGTTTCTTTTTTTCTTCCCCTCTAGAACATTATCACGGAATATGTCCTCTCATATACTTGCACATGCATAACTTCACTTTTTTTTTATACTCTGCTCATTTTCTCGGGGACACAGAAACAAAGAATGGCTTACAACAGTCTCACGCAGCGGTCATTATGAAGGTAATTAGCGCAGCTAATTACGCGCTATAATTACTATAAGGAGAAGTGGGCCCTTGATGTGCTTATGGAAACAAGATTTTGTTGAAGTGCCGGGGAATAAGTAACTCACTCACTCACTCGGTCGCTTTTCTTGAAAACGGTCGCGGTGATAACTTCGGCGAGTAATTGAGTTAACGGTAAGCCTCCTTTTTTTTGTGGGTATAGTTTTATTAGGAAAGGCAAAAGAAAATTTAATGTGCGTACAAACGAACATTAAAAACGAAAGGTAAGCAACCTACTAAAAATTTGAAAAAACATATATACAATCAAATTCGGATATAACGACCTCGGTTGTTACGACACCATGGTTATAACGTTAGTGACGCTACGTAACAAGAAAAAAAATATTTGTTCCAGGGTAAAAATTGTGATTTCTTTGTTGGCTTAGCCTGGATGAGCCTGGAAATAATTAGTCCCCTCAGACTGTGGTTTTTTTTTTGTCAGGAAATTGATTTTTGTGAATTGGTCATTAATGAATATCGTGGCTGTTTGGGTGAATGGAATATAAAAAATGTCATAAAAGAACTTTCCGCATTTTCTTTCTTTCAAACTGAGCACAACCCAGGTCTATCATCATGAGCTATTTACTACATCGTAAGTGTAAGTGTGCGTGTCTAACAGTCTGAGTGCATATCTAGTGATGTATCTGAATTTTCAGTGCGTGCATCTATATTTCAGAAGTGAAGTGTAATGATTGAATATTTGTGCCGGTTGCTCTCTGTGGCGACATTTTTTTTTTAACTCTCTCCTCACTGATAGTAATTTTAATAGAAGTAAAATTAACTATAAATAACTATAAAAACTATAAATAATGAATCTGGATATTTAACACAAAATAAAATTTGAATTAAAATTTGTGACGGTCGGTGTGGTGTATACGAAGCGGCTAACATGGGGAACATTCCTTTATTCTACATTAATACAGAACAACTATACGTTAGAATGCGTCATGAAGTTTAAAATCGAACTCCTCGAGAATGTCTTCGTCTCTTGATACAAACGTAATCCTCACGTGTCTCGTGAATAAAAGTATTGCTGTACATCCTCGTCAACAGCTTGCCTTTTATAAAGTCTAAATTCAAAAAAAAATAATGAGTCTTTTTCTATTTTTCATCATCACGTTTTTAACTCAAAAAAGTATTCGCCAATATATTTTTGATGTGTTTGTTCATTCAAGGTGCTCTTTTGGCTAAGCACCAACGCTTTCTTTGGAGTTTATGAGATGGGTGTCATTTGGAGAAACATTGGAAACTTCATTTTTGTATGGGTTTTTATGTTTTTCCCTAGGCAAGATAGTTTTGATTCAGCGGTTACTTAAGAACCCGTTAAGCATGCAAACACATATACCGTATACCAAACTTCTTTATCAGTCTTTGGCTTTTTTTGGGGAAGTTTTTTGTACTTCACATTTCTCACTATAGTTACATTACAAAAGATGCATCACCACCTTCACTCTCATCCGGAGAAATTAAAAGAAAACATTGGTGCTTAACAAGAGCACGTTCATCAAAGATTTCTCGACATGGAACATGTGTAAAAGATTGAGTGAGCACATCGAAAATATATTGGCAAATCATTTTTTTGGAACTCGAAAACGTGAAAAGAAAGTGTATATGTGGAAATAAAAATAGAGAGAGAGAAAAATACTTAATATTTTTAAATTTAAAATCTTATTTTAACTCAAATTTCATTTCCTGTCCAAACTCCAGATACGTGACTTATACAGTGTAAAAGTTATTTACAGTTTTGAAAATTTATTATCAAGTAGAAAAGGTTTTTTTTTTTTGTCATTTCAATATTTCAGTCACCGAACCAGTCAATGATAAATGACAAATTCTCAAATATCGATCCCGTCACCACAAAAACAAATTTTAAACTGAAAAAGTACCGTTCGTTCAGTCTCTTTTAGTCGTAAACCATTGAGAAATGTAGTCTGCTAACCAAGTACAAAAATCGTGTTACGTAGTTCAATTGGCGGTCTCGTCTGATTCTCATAGAGAAAAATATCAACGAACTCCTTGCTTTTAAACATCTGTGTAAGCACATCGACTTCGGATGCAACGACACATTTTTCGCTTTTGATTCCGTTTTTATGGAGTTTTTCCTAGAATTAGTGCTCCGCAATTGGAAGAAATGTACCATTGATGCCTGACGATGAAAATGTTTATTACATGTTTGATGATCTGACTTGTTCTTTGACATGAACGTATTTTCACATTGCTGACTTTTTTTTTTCATAAAAATGTCCCGGTTTCTTTCTACGAAGCTTGATTTAGTTCATAATCTTTACTAGAAACTGAGATGATTTACATAATTTATGATTTGTGCTATATGAATATTCATCTAATATTTCTCCATATAAAATACATTTTAAATTAATGATAACTTTCTGCAGCACCAAGTCTTACTTATAAAAAATATTTTGCAATTTTGCCAACACTTGGCAACATTTTTAGATATACGTAATCGTCATTATCCCATATACAGGGTGTCCTATAAGTGCTAGCACGGCCATTATCTCATCAACCGTCCATCGTAGGGGTATGATTATAGTTTAAAAAATGCTCAACAGGCGTTCAAAAATTACCCTGTACCAGTTTTGATAGTGAAAATACAGTATTTTTAAAAAAAATGGAACAACCGAATTTTGGTATGGTCCCCCAATGCTCAACTTCAAATAAGAAAGTTGTTGCCCTGTCTCTCCTAATGTCAACAAAAAAAATTACATGCTTCAAGTGCAATATTCAAAGAGATGTTCGAATTCGGAAAAACAGAGGAAATGTGGAAAGGAACAGTGTAAAAGCGGAGAAAAGTGTTTTACACCCGCATGTACGCTGTTCATATTTCATATCAGATGTATCCTTGACTGGACGCCATTAGAGTTCGTACAGACTAGATAACAACCTTAGTGAGCATAACGTAGCGCCATCTTTTACTCTTATTATGTGAACCAGAGATATGAGATACTTTTCTCCAAGATATGGTGTTTATATATTTTTTGAGAAAATATAGGAAATTTAAACTAAATAAAATATTAATTTAACACAATATACAATTACTTACGTTAATAATAGTATTAATAGTTTACAGCGTTAAAAAATAACATATATTAATATATTTAATATATATATCAATGTAATTCATGCGGCAAACTTTCTCTTCATTTAAACCCAATTTAAACTCTTCAATAACCGAGAGTTTAATGTGTCTAATTCAATGATGCAAAATTTTGCTAATTCGAGAAAAAATACCAACCTATGATCCGCATGTGGAAATTTCATTCATCAATAACGAAACCCCAGAGGAATAGAAGGAGCTGTTTGCATTCTTTTTGTGTATAAAAATGCTGATTTTTACCCGCAAAATATGAAAAAAACAATTATTTAGTAAAATTACAAATTATTTAGTAAAAGTATTCCAAACTTTAAGCTCTAAAATTGGCACGTATAAACACAGCGGTAGTAAAGAAAGTCTCTTGGCCACATTTTAATGAACGAACCGTTGGTTGTAGAGGTATACTTCCAATTAGGAAAAGTATCCAAATAATGTGTAAAACTCAACATACGTCATTCATATCGCAAGTGCTTGCATATTATACAATGTATAATTATTAAAATAAAAAGTTACTTTTTATACGGGCACCCTGTTATAAAATATACACCAGCTAGAAAGTTGCTGTTCCTTTTCTCCTCTCTCCTGCAGCCAACATACACCAGACCAACCATGTTCCCGCTCTGTTCCCATAGGGGATATAAGCTGGATGTGTGTAGGTGGAAGCTTGAGGCCAACAAGAAACGTTCCACGTTTGTAACACCAATATTCGCTGATATATTTGAATGCAAAAATCGGAGAAGAGATTTAAAAGAACAGCACACGCACAAACGAAAGACGCATTGTTCGTTAGTTCTCATGCTGTCTTTTTCCAAATTTTTCCCAATTTTTCATCGAATATTTCACTTATAAACGTGGAATGTTTTGTTTGCCTCAGGAAAACTTAACTTTCTTGTTGGGTTTTTGACTACAGAGTGTCCGCATATAAAAAGTTAGTTTTTGTATTTTAATAAGTATAAACGTGTGCGATAAGTAAAAACCTCTTGTGCGATATGAATGATGCATCTGATTTCTACGCGTTATTTGGGTACATTTTCTAATTGGAAGTATGCTCTAGGATCCACGGCTCGCCAGTAAAATGCGGCCAAAGGATTTGCTTACTGCCCTATATAATATGCACATTGACTTCCGATATATTTCAACTTATGAATCCGCGGATTATACTCAAGAAAAAAACTAGGGTACATGCTATAAAATTCCAATCTCTCTCTCTCATTTTTGAAATGTAGAAACCATTTAATTTGCTTTCAAAAAAGTCTTTCTCATCCCATCATTAAAACGTTGTCAAATTTTTCCTTCGTAGCTTTCTTATAAATAGTTAAAGCTGAAGACAGCTAGGAATAGTGAAAAATGTGAAGTATATTGTGCATCAATGCCGTAACTTTAAGTTTTGTCAAGAGGAAGAAAATCGATTTCGGCTCTCGTAAAATTACATTGGGCAAGATCAAAGCTTTTTTTCTGTAGTATACTGAAGATACTTTGTGAGTATACTGATGATAGAAGACAAATACTTGTGAGGATACTGAAGATAGAAAACAGATACTTGATTGAGTATACTGAATATGGGAGACAGATACTTATACAAATACAACGCCACAACAGGCAAAATGCCCAACGAGGTGGCTGAGAAAAAGATTCCCATAAAAATATGGATGTCATATATTTCAAAAATCAAGTATCTGTCTCTGAGTACACTGAGTACACTGAAGATATAGAAGAGACAGATACCTTGCAATACACATGAGAAGATATTGAAGACAGATTGTAGTACCACTTCAGAGGCCCAAGTATATGTCCCCTGAAGTATGTGATGTGTGACCACACGCAATACGTTCCGGCATGCAGCAAATCATTTGGAATTCCTTAGAGGAATGTTTATTAACAGCATGCATGGTTGAGAAGCCGTATATTTAACTCTTAAATTACCCCCCATCGCTTTTAGATGATGGAGTTAGTGGTCTGCTCAATCATCAAGGCATGATTCAAATTGCTTTCTTGAGATGAAATTATTCAAATTGCGTATGGGTGGCGTAGAATATATGTTCTAGTTTTTTAATATTATTTTATTTCACAATTTTCTGACAGGTTGGTTGGTACTGCACCCCCCCCCCCCCCGTCCTCTAATTTTACTGAGTATATGCATCATCAAAGTTTGGCTTTCGGAAAATGAGACAAAAAACGTTTTTTTCCGGATGCGCAGAGGAAAAAGCACGGCTAAAAGATTACCATAATGGAATAAGTAAAACTGGTTTTTTTTTTTCAATTTTGCCTCTAATATTGGGTTCCCATGCGCTCCAACAGGGCTGATCCGACAGGACTCCAACCCAGGGGCCCGGGACTAATCTTGTCAATTTTTTTTTACACACAATTTTTGCAAACACACAAATCACCGTCATAGATACTAGCCTAGGAAAGGGGACCGCTTTGAATGTGGGGATGATGTTGCTGCCAACTCAAAGTTATCTCCTGGTGGCAGTTTCCCCCTTTACCCCCCCCCCCGCTTTTAGTTCTGTCATTCTTTTTCAAACCGAGCACAACTCAGGTCTATCGCCATGGGACAATTTACCACCTAGTGAGTTGTATGTGTAATGTATGATTTCTCAATTGCTGCCATCTATATTTCAAAAGTGAAGTGTAATGTCGGAATATTTGTACTGTTTTGCAGGACTGTTGATCTCTATGGCGAGGATTTTCAAAGGGGAGATCGGCTCGCATTTGCGCTTCGAAGTTGGGAACCACAGAAAACCAAGTTCAGCCGACTATCATTGTGGGGACGGTGGGGCTCGAACCCGGGTTCCAACAGCTAGCTGATGGAAAGATTCATTCAGGAAAGCACGTTCAATGGCCTCTGGCGGGTCAGCAAGCTAGAATATAGGAGCAACGAACTTCTTCCCTTACAGCTTATATGCGCCTGAAGCGGGATTTGAATTATGCCATAGAGGCAGTTGAATTCGTCTTCTCATTAGATAGCTCTTGAAACCTTCGTATGGATAGCAGAGAGTGACATAACATCTTTAGATAAGTCGCCATCTGATGACAAATATTAGTGTTTTTGAGCAATTTACTGATCTGGGTCTGTCTGTCCATTCCACGGTCAGGTTCAGAGTATTTAAGCTCTAAGGAAAGAAGTTCATTGCTTCTGTAGCGTACTGATCTAGAGTGCGCCCCCGGCGTGCGAGAGAACGTGAGTTTGATTCACCGTAGAGGCAGTCAAATTTTCATTTCTGAATTAATCTTCGCATCAGCCAACTGTATAAACCATCGAATGTTCGAGTAGGGCGAATACAGCTCAAGATGACATTCTCAGAAAACATTTCATTATCAGAGTTTGAAGATCATGATAAGAGCTCCAACCTGAGTGAATGAGCTGAAGTAGAGTAATGGTTTAGCACATGAGCACGAATTTCAAATGACAGAATTCTTGGTCGGAAGTATGATGACGGCAAGCATTTTGTAGGAATCATCTGCTGATACACTATGTTTGTTCGAGTCGAGATCTGAGGTGAGTTGAAGTGAAATAGGAGAGACATTTAAGAGAGAGATAATCTGAGTCGTAGTGTTGAATACATCGTGAAATGTCGTCTAATGAATATTAGATGGATCTTGAAGACTGAGCAAGTTTCTCTCTCTCTCTCTCTCGAGGGAGAGAGAGAGAGAGAAAGAAAGACAGAGAAAGTGCCGAGTTCTTCATTTGAATTTAGCATAGTTTGCGAGAAAGTTCACCGCCACGATCAAATTTGGCGAGAGCGAAAGTTTGTCATATCGTCATATTAATCTTTATTCATTAGGTTAAAGTTCATTAACATATATGAGGACAGCTGTCATTTTCTATTACCGTTTCTTTAATCTTCACTTTATGCCAAAACACGTAGAAGAAGAGCTTGACTCTATGTATTTATCGAGTATAAATGCACAAAAATGTTTATATATGTGTGCGCAATGCACATTTTCTGGCCATAACTTTGATGGAAGTCATTTAAGAGCTGTATTTGTTTCATCCAGGAACTGTATGTATGCACTCATATTTATCCATTCTATTCCTTATGTTTCAATCAAGTCTCTTTTTTTTTACAAAAATTGATCACTTCATGCGATTTGCCAAAAATGAAAAAGAGTTTGTCAAATATTGGAAATCAGAGTCATAAGGGCAGAAGTCAAAGTCAGAAATATTTCTACCCCTTAAGATTATCAACATTGTCATTCTCAAGGAATTGAAAATAAGAGTGGTAACTTCAATATTTGATATTCTGAAGATCATTAGGGAAAACTTAGTTTCTCAGCGTGATAGAAAGAGTAAACTGATTTCATTCTGAAAGTCAAGGAGAGAACGAAACCAAATACATTCTGAAAGTTATGGAAAGGACGAAACCAGTTACATTCTCAACGTTACAGTAAAGTTGTATTCTTAAAATCACATAGAGAACGAAACCTCTTCATTCTCGAAGTCATGGAAAGCAACAAAGCAATTACATTCTCGAGCTTGACCTTGAGAACATAAATGCATTGTTGAAACTGTGCTGAAAGTCAAACGGGTTGCATTCCCAAGATCATTCAGGGGTTTCTTTCACATGTCACGGAGAGAACGCAATCGGTTTACATTTCGGTTACCTTTAAGCGGCTCAGATGGAATCATTAAACACCCTGAAAAATGTCATATCTCATTTAATGGAGTAGGCTTTCTTCCCATTTTCAGCACTTCACAAAATATGTGGGCTTGTCAATGCTAAAATAAGAGGTATGAAGGAGGTGAGATATATCTCGTCAATGTGCTTTGAGGGTTAAGAAAACGAAGCCGGTTACACTCTCATGGTCACGGAGGGAGTCAAACCGGTTGCAATCTCAAGACCTGGGAGAGAATCGATCCTCTTTCATTCTCAAAATCATTCAGAGAACGAAACCGGTCTCAGAATCACGGAGAGAATGGAACCAGTTTCGTTTTCACGGTTACTAAAAACTTGTTATATATATATATATAGATTCTCAAGGTCATTGGCAAAACTTGTTAAACTATCAATATCCATTCTCAACATCTTATTTCCCCTATAGGGATAGAGCGGGTGTGAAGGTTGGTCTGGATGTTAAACTCTCAAGGTCATTGAAAAACTTCATACATTTTCAAAGGCCATAAAGAGCAGTGTCCTTCAACGTTTTAAACCTGCGGATAACTATGAACAGTTGAACAATTTCACGAACCAGCGGGAATGAGATAAATAATTCTCAAACAAGGTGACGACCAAAATGCAAACAATCATTATATATATATGTATATACAGAGTGTTCTGTTAATGGACCGACAAACTCAGAGGGTTGTTAGTAGACATCAATAGGAACAAAAACTGCAATGGAACATGGTGTCGCAAACAACGTTGAGAGGGTGAAAATCACGGAAAGCGCATGCAGGTTTCTACATCACGCTGGAACGACAAAAAGTAAAATAGTAACTACAAAATGATTTATTTGATTAATTATCACAAGAATTGTTGGAAGTGGCGGCTCCTGACGTCATTGTATAAAATTGCGTAGCGACTACATGAATCTTGCGAACTGTTTCGCGGAACGATGGTAAAGCTTCACAAACGGCACCGGTCCACTGATCTACGGTTTAAGATCACTGATGCAGAGAAAATGTTATGTTTTCAAGGTCATGGGCAGAACCTATTATATTCTCAAATTGATAGAGAGGACCTGTTAGATAATTAAAGTCATGTGAAGAACCTGTTACCCTCTCAAATCATATTAATTATATATATATAGTAAAATACATCTAATGAAGAAAAGAGCTGTTGCTGAGGAAGATAATCATGTAATAAATATCGTATAGCCCTGCTGGAAGAACTTTACAGTCCTCTGGGGCTACATAGTGTAGCTACATAATATATGTGTGTGTTTTGTGTCGTGTAACATATGTGTGTGTTTTGTGTCGTGTAACATATGTGTGTGTTTTGTGTCGTGTAACATATGTTTGTATTTGTATATTGTATTATATATTTGTATCTTGTAATTTGTTCGTTTTAATAAAAAAAAAGTGATGGGGAAAACTTGTTAACCTCTCGTAGTCATGGAAAAAGCTGTTAGATTAACAAGAGCATTGAGAAGACCTGTTACATCCCGGAAATCATTGGAAATCATTGAGTAGCCATACCAAATTCTCAAGGTGCCGTGGGAAAAACCAAATACGTTATCAAGGTCATAGACAAAAGTTGCTCAATTCTATATTTCTTGAAGGAGGTTCTTGCAGTCTCAAGGTTACGAACACAAATTATATTTTCAAGACAGAGAGCCTCCCTTACCAGACAAACAGCCTAGTGCAGTAACAACAGGGTTCATTCACAGTAGGAGTAATTTATGCCGATTCCTTATATTATTTAGATTTTCATGTTAAAGCGTATCCACATTTTTTTTTGTTTTGTTTTACAAACATCTATTTTCTCGAGTTTTTTGTCTTCTAATGTCGGACTTGGTTCTGCTGGACGTTTTCGAATCAAGAGAAAAATCATTGTAATGCTCTTAAGATCAAGAACAAACTCATTGTTATACTTTCAAGATAGTGAAGAGGAAACTGTTTTATATTCTCAACGTAATGGATATAAACATTGTTGCCAAACCAAACCGGCCCCCATACCTGGATACTATTTAGTATTCCATCCACCATTTCTGTTCAATGGAAAATTCCGTTCCGTATAAAACATATCACTTACATTTTAGACTAAGCAAACTAGACCGTGGAAAAGAACCATCAATCTATAACGATATAATAAATACACGAAAACACAATGTTTAGGAATAATTCCGCTTGCTAAAGTAAACTATTTTCCAAAACAACAAAGAAAGTTTCTTCGAAAACTTTATTCCGTTTGTATTTTATTTATTCAACAACGAAGAAGACGGCTTGTAAAACGTAATAGCTGCTTTAATAAATCATGGATATGCAAATATATATAGTAACGGTTAATATTATCCAGATAATTCTGTACAAAACGAGCTGAATTTCTGTTATTCTTTTTTCGTTCCTAATAATTTTAAGAGACATAAAAGATTCAAGTCTCGAACCGAATTACCATAAATTCTATTCTTTCTTCCATTGTACAAAAACATTAAGGGGTGGAATAACACACACACACACACACACTAAAAAACAAAATAACACTTAGATGGATAAACGGTTTGAATAATTCTCCGATTGTCTGAGGAAAGAAGGGGAAAGAAACCGAAACCATTCGAGTTTAACGATGTTTTACGCCCTTTTGGAAAATAGCGCTACTGCGATTTCTAACAACATCTTCGAGTCTTTAATCTTAACAAATCCCAAAAAGAAAAAAAAGATCAAAGAAAATCGATCGAGTTGAAAAGTAACAGGGATTTCAACAGCACGCCCTTCCCCCATAAAAATAATAATAATAACACTACTAATAACGCAGCGGTGTTGTCGATACTTACTATAATTCACCGGAGCAATTTTCTAATATTACCGAAAAATGCTGAAAATTGCGAAAGACGTCTTAGCCAAATGGCTCGGAACGCAGAGGGAGACTTAATCTTCTTTATCGATATACTGATAGGTTTATTGATGTCCTCTAATATATATATATATATATATTTGTTTTCTCATATATATATATATATATATATGTGTGTGTGTGTGTATATGTATTGCGTAACTTTAAATCCACTTCACCTGATGAGAGGAGGTTCACGAGACCGTGAGAGAGTTAACGCTCCGTTTGCCGTGTCCTTATAAACAGTATGGTTATTAGAGTTTTCTACAAGTTATAAAATACGATATTTTCGTAAAATATATACAATTTGAACATAGACTACATATAATTATTTCTGAAAGCACGGCTCAAGTCAAAACCTATGTTTTCTTCTTATATTTTCTATGCATTCCGAACCCAATACGCTTTATACTTACGTGTATTTCACTATTTCATAGTTATCTCCGTCCTGTAGAGCTTATCAGCGTTGAATTTTCAGGCACTCTTCACACAGGTATACTCAAATCGATCTCAAGTAGCCCGGGGTTCAGGAGACTAAGAGACTAAACTACTCCAATTATTGTACCCCCTCCTCCTCTTCAAAAAGCTGCTACAAAAAGCGGAACTATGGCAAAATGAGACAGTCTTTATAGTTCACCTACTTATCTTCCTTATATGTTATGGAACAGGAATACTATTATTACTGAACCAACCGTACATGCACGTCGTAAAACGCATTTCTTAAAAACGTTTCTAACGGATCGGCTCATACTGCAATGTGTGTTCTGGGTAATTATGTTGTCAGAGTTGTGGTTGTTCCATCTTCTTGTTGATACTGCCATCTGCTTTCGATATTGTGAAGTGAAGAGGGTAAATATGTTAGAATTTTCATGTTTTGTAAGTATCATGTTTACTTCTTCTCTGCGAGGAAAACCACAAAAAATCAACTTCAGTTGACCACCACTGTGCCGCCAGTGGTGATCAAAATGAGTCGGGATAAGAAAAAAAAACAATTTTTAGTGGTTCTAGCAGCGGTAAAGAATAGTTATGCAACACTATTATCTCCGCCGTAAAAGAAGAAATAGAAGAAAATCATGGGTATATTCAGGACCGCCCTTACCAGGCGCGGAGCCAGGTGTGCGTCAAAAAGTCCAGGGTACCGAAAATATTTAGTACCCCTCCCTTTTTAGAAAAGCCTCTAAGTAGGATCTTTGGTGGGATCCCTGGTCACGGGCCCCAATATAGTGAATATACAGTGTGAAAAAAATTAAAAAAAAAAAGATAATAAACATCCCGGGAGCCTCGGGTGAAGCCTTGCCAACTTTTGTGCGGTCATGTCCATTTGCAACGATTTTATATATTATTTGCGGGAGAAAATCTGCATCTATTATTTCAGACTATACAGGAATACTGAAAGAATTCACATGCGAAAAAAAATTAACAAAACAAATTGATTTAAATAATTCCAGAATCGATGAAAGAAATAATTTTAGAATCGATGAAAGAAATAATTCCAGAATCGATGAAAGAAATAATTTTAGAATCGATGAAAGAAATAATTCCAGAATCGATGAAAGAAATAATTCCAAAATCGATGAAAGAAGTAATTCCAGAATCGATAAAAGGAATAATTCCGCAATTGATGAAAGAAATAATTCCACAATTGATAGAAGGAATAATTCCAGAATCGATGAAAGAAATAATTCCATAATCGATGAAAGAAGTAATTCCATAACCGATGAAAGAAATAATTCCATAATCGATGAAAGAAATAATTCCATAACCGATGAAAGAAATAATTCCATAATCGATGAAAGAAATAATTCCATAACCGATGAAAGAAATAATTCCAGAATTGAAAATTCTGAATTTACGAAATTCTGAAAAATATACAGAATCGGAAAAATTCAAAATTGATGACAAAATAATTTCAGAAAGATGAAAATTCAGGGACACCACAATGAGGGAATGTGTGAACTTAGATAAGCGGCTGCTAATAATTTTGAGGTAAGTAAAATCCACATATTAAATACCCATTATTTGGAGGAAGTGGCAGTTCTGTGTGAAGTAAAAATGCTTTATTTCGATGAAGAGCTGTTTAGAATTATTACGGGTTTCAGGCATTAAAATAGGCTGCGATTTTTTGGAGGGTATGGGTTCAAACGATGGTATAATTTTTCTCCGTGTAAGAATTGCTTTAGGGGCCGTCCAAGTATTACGGCAGCAACTTTTAAGCCGTTTTGGACCCCCCCCCCCCTTGTCAATAGACTTCAGCAAAACTCTGACACCCGCACCCCGTCAGCAAAATTTCGTCAGCATTTCCCCCTACCTCCTAACGAATATTGGTGGGATCAGAAACGTAAGCGGGAGGGGGGCATAGGGGGCATAAAAATTCGAAAAAATTGCCTTTATATGTGTTATTATAATCAATTTCTGTTCATTTCAATGTTATTTGAAGGGTGAGAACTCAAAATTTCTCTTTAAAAAATTCAATGCGACCCACCGTTGAACCCTTCACCCGCGGACCAAATGTGGCCCTGAATATTGTCTGATGTGGCTTGGCCCCTAAAACCTAATTTTGCAAAAATGAACTAGGCGGCATATTTTTACAAATCGCTTAAATGGCCGCGGCAAGGTTCCAGAGCATTTAAACGATCCGTGACACATTTAGAGATCCCTTGAATGACATGTGGCACAGTTTCAGAGCACTTAAGTGGACCCCACTGCGGTTCTACATCGCTCAAGTTACTCGCGGAACAAGAGTCCAATCAAGTCACAATGGAGGCAGTGTGTTTATTTTCGTGCTCCGTTAAAATTTCGTTTTAAAACGTGAATATTAGGTTATGGCAGGCAGTAAATGCGTAATTATTGTTTATTAAGTGTAGGAGTAAGGGTTCATATGTGAAGTTGTGTGATGTAGGAAAAAAAAATTTTGGATATTGTTAATGCCACGCGTGCTATATCGGTGCAGTCGTGATCAACGGGCGACGGTTATCATCTTCCGCTATCAATGACTGAAAATTTTCAGTGATGATCGGTGTAAATTTTTCATCTGATTTGTCGGCGGGAATGTCAGCTTCAAAACGGTATGAAGATCGTTCAAACATTCCAATTAGTTCGAAGTGGATGGTATGATTACAAACTCCGGATATAAACTTCAATGGTTTTCAAGCGGTTTTCTAAACTACATTTAAAGACCAAGTGGACATGATAGGGGTGGGTGATTTTCGAAACTTGATCACAGAGATCATCAACCAGAACATTTGCAATAATTCAACCTGTTAATCGTTGCTATAACTCTTATAATTGGTGAGATATGATTTTTTAAAAGGAATCCAGCGTTGTGTGTATGACTCGCCATTTTCGAACCAGGTGACAAGTTTTATTATACATGTAAATGGTTGTTGGACTTTTCACTGCATTTAGCCATGTTTGGTATTTGAAGACCTGAATTGTTTCTTTAACTGACTTTCTTTTGCCATGGTAAAAGTTTTTTTGACAAACATTATACTATAATTTTTTGCGAACGAATTTCATTGGTGACCATTCAGTCGGGTCACACGTTTCTCATGTATTGGTGTGCTTCATAATTTGTAGTGGCGTTAATAGTTTCGTACTGAATTTACATTTCTGAACATTTTAATATAATTTTTTGTGAACGAATTTCATTGGGTGGTCATTCAGTCGGGTCGCATACATGTTTTTCATGAGTGGTTATTCTTTATAATTGGTAATGGTGTTAATAGTTTTGTGCTGAGTTTACATTTTTCAACATTTTTCATAATATTTGTGAACGAATTTCATTTGGTGACCATTCAGTCGGGTCGCATACATGTTTCTCATGTGTTGGCGTTCTTTTTATTGGTAGTGGTGTTAATAGTTTTGTACTGAATTTACATTTTGAGAAAATTTTAATATAGTTTTTGTGAACGGATTTGATTTGGTGACCATTCAGTCAGGTCACGCATAAATTTCTCGTGTTAATATTCTTCATAATTGGTAGTGGCGTTAATAGTTTTGTACTGACTATGGATAAGTCAAATAAGACACCTATAGGGACCCCAGCTTTTGATTCAAACATGGACAAAAAAGAAACCCTTGTGGGAACTTCAAATCAACCAGACTGCACAGATCACCCATTCCATACGGACACAAACACGACAAGTCCAATACTAGATCTTGAGAGAAGCGAGCACAATGAACCGGATAAAAAGAAAAAAGAACAGAGAGATAATCGAATCAACAAGAAAACCTCCAAAATTCACAAAGTCTTTAAAAATTTGGCCAGGTCTTTCAATGAAACCTTCAATATTAGCTCCCGTTTAGCAACATCGGAAAACTCAGATGTCTCAATCTCGTCGTCAAACTCATCGATTGGCTCCCTCTCATCTTCGTCGTCAACGTCAGACGTGGTCTACAAACTGAATTCCTGCTACCCACAAACATCAATTTCGAATAAAGCAGAGCAAATAAAACGGAAACATAAAATTGGTATTTTCAACATACAGAAAACATCTTCATTTGTGCATAATGAACAACCAGAAAAGCAAGACTCGCTCAAGTTCAGCATAGAAGATTCAGAATGTCAGAGGAAAGTCTTTCGAGCAACTGATGCCTATAATGGACCGATTACATTTACAAGTCAAGTAGCAGTGAAAATCCCATTGACAGAAAAGACACAAAACATAGATCTTGAAACAATGGAAACGAAAACTGAACCATCAATGGTATTGAATAATAACACTCTACATGACCTACAGATTTTCTCTGTAGAAGAAAGGACGAGTAATTCCGGGGAACAGGAACAGGGCAGTGAATCAAAGACACTCCTCTCTGTTGATGATCTCAATTACAATGATTCCCAAAGTCAGTTGGGTCTGTCAAACACACCACTTTCTTGCGGGCGCAAACTGCTTGGTAAACTAAATACTGACATATCTTGTGACCCTGAATCTCACTCGAAAGGAACTTCTCTCTCATTAAATACATCGACGGTCCAACAACCAAATCACTTTAGTTCGAAAATAATGGACCCATCAATTGAATCATGGGATGAAGGCAGTTATTTGGATTCTCTACCAGAGGGAAGTGATTGCACCGGGAACGACAAGGAACTTCAGACAATGCTTGACTATTTAGACTTCAAGAAAGAGAAACTTGATAAAAGCCACTTTTTCTTACAAGAAAAGTCAGCAGAAGTACAGAATCTCTCTTCGCATAAAAATTCCAAAAGTTATAATAGTGTAAAAAAAAATAAAAGGTCTGGTAAACAAAACGTCAAGTCTCAAGTTAAGAAAAGAAGTGAGGAGCACAATACTGACAATATGAACATTTCCCAAGAAACAGAAAGTTTAAAAACCTCCAAGGAAAAAAAAGAGAACCTTGAGATAAGGATAAAAAAACAAACTCAATGTGAAGACAAAATTTGCTGTCGGAACAAGAATACAAAAAACACTTCTCGTCGGTTAGAAACACCCAAATCAGCTGAAAAACCTGTCAGACGAAGTTCATCAAGACTTAAGGAAAAAGGCAAGAACCTTGCCATATCTAGGGGTCAAGGAGGTTCTGAGGATCTCCTCAAGCCCTGTTTGATAACAGAAATGCAATCCAGTGATAATTTGAGTACAAATAATTCTGTAACCTTACCTTCTCAACAAGCTTCATCTGAAGTCATACCCAAACTCAACGGTCAACAAGTATATGCACAAAAAACGATGGGTGCGAATACTTCAATCTCAACTGATTTTTCAGCACATAAAACACTCCAACCAAATGTACAAGTACTCCTGGAGGAGCTTCGGGAAATTTTGAACTCCTATACAAGTGATAATGGCAGAGGAAATGAAGGGTTCTACATTCCCGCTAAACAACGCAAAAGAAGCAATAAAATAATTGATGCAATCAATATCTGGGCAGACAACATCCTCAAATCTACTAGGGACAACTTCTGCCAAACAGAAATATCTTCTCTTCAGGAACTAACACTCACTTCGACTACACAACATTTTTTTACTCAGTCGCATCAAGACCGTCTCTCAGCTCAACCACAGATCGAAACAATGGGTGAGATGCGCAACAGAGCACCACAACAACCTCCGAAACCACAAAGAGATGTCGCTAAAAAAACTCACAGAGAGGCTGGAGTCAACACCAACATTCCAGAAGTATCGCATGATCTGCGACAATCAGAGAAAGTTATATTTTCTCCAACTGCAACCACATCAATTAACACTGCAACTAGTATTAAAGCTGTCAACACCTGCATCTCTGGAGTTGAAACTCGCACAAGACTTGAACAATGGTTAAGCAACAATTACAACCCCCCTGCAGCGTCACTGGAAAAAACCAACTCTATGATAGATTCTATTGTGGAATGGATTGAAGAGACTGTAAAACAAGAACTCAGTGGTTTGACACAAACAGACTCCCCATCACTACAAGGACAACGCCTTGAAAAACAACATGGAACTGTGAGAAAATCGGCAGAGAAGAATTTGCCCGTTGTGACTAATTCTGAAAAAATCACACAGATATCAATTCCCATATCTTCCCCTCCTCAACAAAAGGACCCTATAATATCAAATCATGTAGATGAATTAAATGACAGTTCATCTTCCTATATCGTAGTTGACGAGCTCTCTTCCAATACAGAAAATCCTTTCCAAGAAGTCAGCTACAGGAAGAAGCAGCAGAGAAAAAACAAAAATCGGCAAATCTATTCAGTGCTGTTATACAAGAACAGATTGGCTCAATCACATCGAACTAACAGTAACAATCAAATTATTATCAAAAAATTTGAGAAAAAAATTCACAACATCAGACACATTAGAAATGGTACGGCAGTTGATTGTTACACTAAAGAAGACTGTAAAAACATCCAAAGATTTATACTCAACAACCGAAGCCTCCGGCAGTACATATATGTTGTGTGCCCAGGGGCCGATGCTTTTAAACAGCACCGACTTCAACCGCAAACATATGAAGGGGTTAAAACTTCAAATAACAAGAACTTTGGACGTACTTTCAATAATAAAAAAACAGCAATGTATCAGAAAAATTCAAACCTCTTGGGTGATATTGTCTATGAATCCGAGGAACAGAGCTGTAAGGGAGAGGCCTCTTCGACATTCAGATTTGGATCCGGCTTGGTTTTCTACAATCGTTGCCATCTTAAGAATCATAGTGAAATTCGAAGCAGCCATACTACATATGCAGGAATCTCTTGTGCTAACCAGAAAAATCTAACCACAAGAGCTTGTAATACCGTGTATAAGGATGCCGATAACAATGAATCTAAACTGACATTCAACGCTATTGACCAAAAGGAGATTAAACAAGTAATGAATGACTTAGAAGAACAGTTAAAATATAGCAATCTACAGGAGTTCATTGCTAGTATAGATGAACATAAAGGTCAAATTACTTTGATATGTACAGACTCGTCGGCTGCAAAGGTCATAAGTTCGGCAGTTGCGAACAATTTCAAGTTGAAGTTACACTTGAAAAATTGATAACAAGACAACATATCGTTTTCCTACTCATATAAGTCAGGTATAATAGATAACTATTTTAATATTTCATTTTTGATATACAATGCCTCAAGATAACCTTAAGGACGCAATAGCCAACTCCCGGATAACATGTCAAAATAACAGACGGGAAAAGCACCCAAGATTAAGTCGAAAAGAGCAAATTCAATGTTATTCAACGACACCATCTTCAATGGGCAATCTCAAAATACTACAAATAAATGTAGATCGAACTAGAGCGGCAATAAACTTGCTCATAGAGACAGCAATCAAGGACAAGATTGACATAATTGCTTTACAGGAACCAGGAATACCAGGGAAGCCACTGCTTGGATTTCCGAAAAGATGGAAAAGATGGATGTCCAGAGATGGAAAGGCGGCAATCCTGGTACTCAATCCAGACATTCACCCTATGACATATCATACGAGCAACAACATCACATCGATTAGAATCTCACAGCCTCAACATGATCTAATATTAGCTAGTGCGTACTCTTCACCGAAAGATTGTGTTGAGAATGTTCTCAAAGAAATGGACCAACTATTGAAACTGGATACACAAACGAACCTATTGTTGTGCGGCGACCTCAATAGTCATCACCCGCTTTGGGGAGACCATAGAACAGATACTAGAGGAAATAAGCTCATTGATTATTCTAATAGGAACAATTTATATTTCCTCAACCATAGTAATTCTCCTCCCGCCTTCGAGACGGATTATGGGAAAGGATGGCCGGATGTGACTATTACGAACTCGCATGCAACACTTCTGAATACATCTTGGAAAGTAGACGAGAAAGTGACGCTCAGCGGACATAAATACATTTATATACAAACAAATGCGACTATTTGCCAAAAGCCACAACGACGATATAAAATAACAGTGAGGAAGCTAAAGGTTTTCAACTTGAAAACAAGAAGCGTAATTAAAACAATACAATACAATTTAAGGAAATGTCAAGACAAGACAACCCTCCAACGAATATGCCAGGAACTAATGGCATATATTACTAACATGTGTGAGCAGACATTTCCAAAAGTAAAACCTTCACCAATTCAAAACCTCGCATGGTGGAATGATGAACTAACGTTAGAAAGGAAACGTCTGAGAGCACTAAAGAGGAGGTGTGAAAGAGAAAATGATCCGGACAATCAAATAAGGTTAAAGCAATTATATCGAAAAGAAATTGCATTATACAAAAAGAAAGTCAACAGTGCAAAAAAAGAAGGCTGGATGAAGTTTTGTGAAAAAGCGACGGAGCCTTTTGAGAAAGCGTACAAGACTGTCACAAATACAAGTTCATTTCCTCCACAAATATTCCTCGTAGATCCTGATCATCCAACAACATCTTTGCAAGCTGCCCAAAACATTTTAGAAGAAATTTTCCCCCAAAATAATGGGGGAAACGAAAATACTGTAAGGCAGTCAAGAAATACACAGAATACTGATACTAGAAACGATCCACCTTTCTCAATTCAAGAAATTAATAGATTAATTGATAAACTAAATGTGAAAAAAGCTCCCGGTCCTGATGGAATAACAAACGCATTGATTAAAAGTATACATGCTTTCCACAAATTCTTTTTCCTGACTCTATTCAATAAATGCCTCAGCTTCAATATTTTCCCTACAGCATTCAAGAAAGGGCAACTGATACTATTTCTAAAACCAGGAAAAGATCCGAACAATATCAACTCATACCGTCCAATAGTTCTTCTAAACACAGTGGGCAAAATTCTCGAAAAGTTGCTGACACAAAGGATAAACTACTACATCGAGAAAACGAAGTGGATCAGCGATAAACAACATGGATTTAGAAGAGGATTCTCGACTGAGACAGCACTCTCAAAGATTCATGACAGCATACAAACATTTAAGAGCCAAAAACAAGATGTTGCCCTAATATCAGTAGATATTAAGGGAGCCTTCAATAACATTTCACATAAAACAATAGTAAAACAACTTCTCAACATCTCAATGCCGGACAATGTGAGAAGAACAATGACTGATGCAATCAGAGAAAGACACATATCCCTTTTTACAGATGAGGGCGAGGCCACTATAGTTCAAACGAAAGGGTGCCCTCAAGGTTCCTGTAGTGGGCCGATGCTATGGAACCTTGTCATAAATGACTTACTCACAAAAAACTGGCCTGAAAATATAAAAATTCAAGTGTATGCGGATGGTATTGCTATGGTAATTGGTGATTCTACAATCCGCAAGGTCACTGAGCACTCAAAAGCAGCAATGGTATTATTGGATACTTGGCTCACGAAAAATAATTTAGAGATCGAATTCTCCAAATCAAATTACTTGTGGATTTCTCACAAAAAGGGAAGACCAACCATTAGACTGCGAAACAATCCAATAAGACACAATATGAACATCAGATATTTAGGAATAATGTTTGATAGAAACCTGACATGGTTCAAACATGTGAATTATCTGATCACGAAAACACAGAAATGCTTACAAAATTTTAAAAGAATGGCTGGTCCTGCATGGGGCATTAATACAAGAATTAGAAATACGCTTTATAAAGTTGTCGCCATCCGCATTATAGCATATGGTGCCATCACATGGTTCGGTGATCCCAAACAACAGTTAAGAACAAAAGTAGACTCTCTTCAAAGAAAATTCCTGCTATTCATCACTGGAGCCTTTTCCACAACACCAAACAGTGCTTTACAAGTATTAACTAACAATCCCCCACTACATGTACTTTTGGACAACGAAGTACAGAAAGCAAATTTAAGGCTAAAGCGTGAGATTAAAATAAACAATGTAACATATCTTCCTACAGATGTAGAGCATAAACATCCACCATGGACGTATCACCCGGTGAAAGATATTTTTCCGACGCAGGTCTTGACCACAGATGCAGAAGAATCAACAAATCGAATTATTTTCACAGATGGTTCAAAGACCGTGGACGGTGTAGGGGCCGCCTACGTCAGTATATACATGGGTGAAGTAACGGACAAATGGAACTGCCGATTGCTCAATAACAACACTGTATTCCAAGCAGAGTTATACGCAATCTGGATGGCGGTCAATTATGCAAAACATTTTGCAGAGAAATCAACTATAAACACAGACAGCATGTCATGTATACAGGCTATACGAGACGTAGAATCCCCTTATAGCCTAGTGCATGACATTAGAAAAATACTGATGGACAACAGGAAGATTACAATACGGTGGGTAAAAGCTCATGTAGGCATTGAGGGGAATGAAATGGCGGATAAATTCGCGAAAGAGGCTACAAAACATCAACTTGAAAACCACCTAATGAAATTGCCGGCATCCTATATTAAAAATCTGCTCTCGAAAGAAGCGTCGGAGAAATGGCAACACCATTGGCAAATATGCACAACTGGAAGAAAGGTCTTCGACGTTATACCAAGAGTGGGTAAAATGAAAGAAGTCATGCCGAGAGAAATAATAATGTTCCTCACAGAACACGGTCCATTCGGTGAATACATGCAAAGGTTCAAAATCAGCCAGACCAGCACGTGTAGATGCGGCCATCCGGGAAGCGTGATACACCATGTAACACAGTGTGAGTACACAAAGGGATACCATTTGGAGGCGCCGCCGAGCGGAAGAGAGATCTTGTGGAAACGGAAAATTATTTTGCAAAGATCTGCAACGAGAAAACTACAACAAGTCTTGGGCTATTTGATGAATAATAAAGAAACTATTTTGATAATAACTGAAAGCAGGGAACAATCCACTAATGATTCGGAAGTAGAATCTGAAACAGATGCAGATTCAACATAGAGGGGCGCACTTATATACGCTGCTAAACTATAATATTTTAGTAATACACCCTGTATAAATTATGAATGTTTTTGTATATACAATTTCATAGTATGATGGTGGTTTAGTAATTGAATATTTGTATGAGCTCATTATGGCATTTTTTCCAATATATGTGTCGTGCATAGTAATGTTTATGTGTATCAACAATTATATAAAAATGGAAATTTATATTATGTAAATAGTGTATATTATATAAATATGTTATGTAAATATATGTATGGGAAATTCAAATGTGATCGCTGCCACCCAGCACTGTGAACGGGGGCGGTGTTTGATTGTTCCTGCCGCACTTTTATAGTATGATAGTAATTTGTAACCTTGAATATATATTTGTATGAGCTCATGGTGATATTTGTGCCCAATACTACCTTCATAGTAATGTTTATGTGCACTCCCATAGTATAAAAAAGGGAAATTTTTGTAAAGTAAATAATGTATGCATGTAATTCAAATGTGAATGCCCAGCACTGTCAACGGAGGCTCTGTTTGATTGTTCCCGTCGCAGTGCGGGCTATTTGTGTATTCTGTGTGTGTATATATATTGCATGTTCTGTAAGGGGAAGAGCGAGCAGAACACACTGTTCAGCGCTGTGGACGGAGGCTTTGTTTCTTCGTTTCCCGGCACAGTCGAGGCGCTGTATATATGTAATTTGTATGCATTGTGTTTAGACCATTCTCAAATCTCTCCCACTTCAACATGCCAGCTTCTTTTTCTTCTTTCTTGTCCACAAGTCTTTTCCACCCTTCTTTTGAAATCCCAGGCTGCGGTCTCCGGCCCTTATGTGCCACTGGGCGCACGTGCAATTTTTCTCCCTAGTCATTGGATTCAGTCACCCATTTTAGTCAAATGGCTTGTACGTTGCATCGAGTTTATGGCTGTCTTCATGGGGAGAACGACGCGAGTAATTCGAAACTTGCGAGCACGGGGCAAGGGGAGCCACCACTATAAATCTTTGTTAACTTTTCCGACACAACTGTGCCTCTTTTGAGGTAACGGAAGTAAGGTGCTTTGCATCAGTCCGGTGCTGTGAGCGGTTCTATCTATCTATCTACTCGCGGAACATTCCCAGATTACTTAAGTGATCCGTGACATAATTACGGATCACTTGAGTGAGCCTTGCACTGAATACCGAAACAAAGATTTTGTTATGACAGCATTCGCCGGTAGATGGCAGTACTCATTTGACTGAAAGCAATTAGTGAATTAAAATGCCGTTCACGGGCATACAAAATGCTTTCTGTGTGTTAGAATTTGCGAAATTGCAGTCTGACGCACATATGTACGGGGGGTCATTTCTGTTTTTACTGAGCGAACTGTTACCATTATAGTGTACTCGGATATGCTACAATTACAGGAACATTGTGATGACATTTGTGATGGAACATGTGGAATGTGCGTGAGCACCTTAATGCATTTTTGCCTCATCCTTGGATTGGACGAGCTTCCGGAGATGATGTTCCTCTTCTGGTCACCATGGAACTTTTTCTTTTGGGGCTATGTCAAAAATTTTGTGTCCATACCCCCTTTGCCGTGTAAATTAGCAGAACTGCGTGAACGGATCACACATGCTGTCTATACCGTGGATCGTGCCTTGTTGGGGAGAGTATGGCAAAAACAGGATTGTATTGAACTGATTTATGGTGTGTGAGCGAGGGCTCACACATCGAACACCAGTAACTGTAAAATCTGTAAATAAACTTGAATTGTTTCTTTATTCAGTGCAAGTCTTTCCTCCACTCGTCATAGGTTCCTCACTACAGCATTCGAAACCCCAGAGAAAATTATGAATCACCCTATACATAAAAGTCACTGTTTTGACACCTTATCACGTATTATCAGGTATATTATCATGTATTATCAAGTTATCATAAGCTAAAAAGTTGTCATTTTTAGAGACTGTACTCTAATAGAATGAACTTAATCATTTTATTTATTTTTTTATTCACAATAAATAAATAACATTTTAGGACAAATATTTTAATAATTACAGAATTTCTAAAAAACTTTGAATAACGTTTTACAAGTTGTGAATCACACGCTCCTCAATCATTGCCGACAAATGCTGAAAATTATAAAGTCAAATATCTCCGTTAATATTGCATTTAAAACATATGGAACATTTTTGTAATTGACTTTTCAGAGCAGCATTCACATTTCACTAATTGGAAGTTAGTTTTATCACACTGTAGCTTCATATACAAAGTCAAATTTTCTAATTCCTTATGTATAATGCCACTTCTTAGGAAATTTAAGACATTTTAAGAAACTGAACGTCATTTGTAAACTTTTTGAAATTAAAAGTATGTGTGTGTTTCTTTAACATCAACGGTTGCAGTGATATCTCCTGTGTAAACAATTCGGTACAGCCTGTTTAGTCAGTACTTGTCGATGCTGATACAAAACTGGTGACATCTTGAATAAACGGATAGCCACTCTTCACAGAGAACAACACTGTTTTTGTAGATTTCGTACACTCGTACTTAGTTAGATCCCATATTTGGATGAGACAGAGCGGCGGGCCATGTTCTGGTTATAGGAGGTTAGATCCCATATTTGTTCCGTATTTCTATCAGATCCTTCCCGATGACCAAATTGTAGACAGTTTGAAGGACTCAATTCGAAACAGAAAATACATTTCCCCAGTCTGATGAAAGCTATGGAATCAGTTGGACTTGAGAACTCGAACAGCAACGAAGAATTCCACGAATATCTCCTCACAAATGATCAATAATTTCAAGATCGAAGCAATATTGAACCGAACTCATTACGTTTTTAGTATCGATGTATCTATCCACTCCCTTGAAAATCTCAAACTATCTCTTTTCCGATGCCGTTCAGAAAATGAATGATAATCAAACAAATATATGTATTCATATCAGGTGCATTTTCAATTTTTTAAATCCAGGTAATTCTGGTTAAGGTATCCCCATAAGTTATCCGTATCCTAGAAATTTCTAATCAACACATCAACTAGATGAATAGAAGACTCGATAGAAGGAAACGCGGTTAGATATTGGCACTCAATTTAATCATTGATACATTCGGGGCAACATTACTTTCGATCGAACGAAACTACTCATGATATATTCATACATGAGATAAATTTTGAGTGGGGATTCAAAGAGCCAAGGGGATGTAGAGTTCGTGGGCATAAAATGAATGGTAGATTACGATGTCTTTTCTGAGCTACTCGAATAAGATTAATGAATGAATGTGCATTTTAACTTCAATTAGAGGAGAAGGTCCAAATGTGGGCTGCGGTTTGAATATAGGAGAGCTGTTGTTAATCTGCTAGTAGAAAGTTTCGCAACTTTGTGACTATATATATAGGGCATGATTTTGTGATGGGGAAGAATTCCTTGGACTGTCGAGTCATCAATGTCCACCCCATATGACGCCATTTTTTAATTAAATTTCGTAGTTTCTCATGCCTCTAAAATTTCAAGTAAATTACTTTGCTGTACATTTTAATAATTGATTATTGAATGTTTCACCATTTCTCTATATTACATATGAGGAAAATAAGTACGTAATTTCACACAACTATGGTACAAAATAGCACCATTTTCTAGATTAATCACCATAATTTCTATATTCAAGCTATTCAATTTGTTTTGCTGATATTGCCTGTAAAAAGATCAAGCATTAATATTAAACATTTTTTTTTGTTCCTTATGGCTCAGATAGGAATTTTTTAAAAATTAAATTTTGGACCATAGTTTGTGTTATGAAGTCCCAACTATAGTCCATCATATATTTCTTGTTATAAATCGTTTACGAACCATAGTTGAGAGAATCTACTTCAACTGTATCATGTACCATCTTTATCTTATTTGCTAGAAGAAGATTAGATAATACTAAGAATATGAAAAAGGCCACTTCATGCGTAATATTTTATTGCATCTGATATTTTCCGCAAAAAAAAAGTCTTGAATACGACACATCTGTTATAACGAAAAAAAATCATGTGAACATCAATGTCGTTATAATCGAGTTTGACTATACGTATACCGATCAAGTCGCACGGGTTATTACAAGGCGATATCTATTACCAGAAAAGTGAAATCGCACGCATTTGTGATAGAAAATCAAGGTAGAAACCACCAACAACGGAGATTGTGTGAAATTTTGTTGTTATCACATCGAAGTGTCGCTACAAACAAGGTTGACGTTTTCAGGACCCTTGTAAACATTGTAAATTCAATTCAAGTAGAATAAATTACTTTTCATGCAGATGAATTTTCATTACGTTCATTGGTGACCATATTTTAGTAGAGAAAATGCGGGAAACTGAGATTTGTCCACGATGTGAAAAAAAGAATTTTTATTATTGCCCGAGTTTTCTGTATTTAGTCTTACGAGGAAATGTTGCATTATTCCCGTATTTAACGCATCTGGTTTAGTCTTATAGTCCTTATAGCCGAGTCCTGTTATAAGACCAATAACATCCCCAAACTATTCTGAGCGCCAATCGAATTTGCTGCCTTATTTGAATTGATGTGCAAACACAGCGGATGTCCATGTTAGGACAACCATCGCGAAGTTTGTATTACAGGCTCGTTATCCTCTCGTAGCCAACGCCGGCGTATTTGGAAATTTAATTGAATCTCTATCAGCTTCGATACACCACAGACGCGTCCATGTAGATCAACGGTTCAACACTGCCAACTTGCTAACAGTTTTCCGCAGATCAATACTACCCACGTGAACCCACTCAAGAGAACTTGATTAATTACGAAATTAATTCTCTTAGTCATCAATTCCTAGAAGGGAAGCCTATCACTATCTGTTCGAAATAAAATCCACACTTCTCCTTACATTGAATTTTCCTATTTCAATATATGACCGTAGAAAAAGGGAAATGATGTATGCAAAGGTATTATATCATTATCGACAATAATTCTAATTATTTAGTACAGGGTCTGTCACGAATAGTGTCCGAAAAGTTTAAAAATCATATTAGTAGTTCTAAAATTATGATGAAATATCAGCAAAAATAGTTGAATTGTGCTGTGATAGCACTTCCATATAATGATAATTAGAATGAATGTAAAAATAAAATGAAATAGCTGACAATTTTTTAATATCTTATGTCTGACCGCAATTTTCATTTTCTGTTTGATCACAATTTTTATTTTCTATGTTTTACCTAAATTTCCCTTTCCTATGTTTAACCTCAATTTTTCTTTCCTATGTTCGACCACAATTTTCTTTTTCTACGTTTGAACACAATTTCCACTCATTACATTTCACCCCAATTTTCTTTTTATAGGTTTGACCAAACTTTTCCTTTCCTATGTTTGATCACAATTGTCATTTCTGTAAGTTTGACCACAATTCTCATTTCTGTGAGTTTGACCCCAATACTCCTTTTCTAAGTTTGATCATAATTAGGGATACGTAAATTTCGTATTTACGAAATAACAGCGATAAATTCAAAATTTACGAAACAAATGTGATAAATGCGAAATTTGCCAATTTTAACGAATAAATACTGAAATTGGATTTTTTACTATTTTTAGCGAAATCTAGGTAATTTACACTTTTTCAAGTGAGAAAGTCGTAATTTTGGTTAGTACTTGTGAGTATGCTTGAAAGGGAAACCACAAGCGTCGCTTCTTTCCCCTCTGACATCGTGTTAGATGTGAATACAATCGAGTTCGGTTATAACATAGCCCCTAGGTGATTTTTCCAAGGTTTTTTGCAGCATGTTATATGCAGATTATGTTCTTGGTTAAGACCATTCTTTTGAGGAAACAGTTATTTTCCGGATATTATGCTGAGGTGAGCTCGGAAAGAAAAGTCATCACGTCTCCGCCTAGACTCGAACCCAGGCCCTCTTGCATACCGGGCAAGCTGCAAAATAACTGTTTCCTTGATATCTCTGGCTGAGAAAAAAGCCATCTATATCTCTCTAAAACCATTCTTTTGGTTTGTTATATCCACAGTGTATGCTTTAAGTAGGGTATGTTATAACAAAGGTAAAAATATATAGACGTGAATGAGCCAATTTGAGAATTCCACATCCGTATGTTATATCCACGGATTATTTTATAAGTGTACTCGACTGTATATGCAACTTTTTGGAATTTTTCGGGAAAGGATGCTATAAAAGCATTGGAAAATTAAGGTTAAATTAGAAGAAAATAGAGATAGATATATTACTACAATATATGGATTTCAACTAAGTACTTTAACACTTTCTAGTAATACGGCCGGTTTTTTTTTAAATGTGAAATATTTTATTTCAGCTATGTTTTTTTGTATTCGAGAGTTTTTTTTTTTTTTTTTTTTTTGTGTGAATGAATGTAAAATTTGTCATTTGTAATTCGTTACTGCGAATAAATGTGAAATTTCTGATTAATTTTCTTTTTTTGCAAATAAATGCGAAATTTCTGATTTTAAACCTTTTTTTTTTTTTTTTTTTTTGCTAAATTTACGTATCTTTAATCCTAATATTCCTTTTCTACATTTGATCACAATTTTCCTTTTCTACATTTGATCACAATTTTCCTTTTCTACATTTGATCACAATTTTCCTTTTCTACATTTGATCACAATTTTCCTTTTCCACCTTTTCACCCCAGTTTTTATTTTCTATGTTCGATCATGATTTTAGTTTTTTACGTTTAGCCCGATTTTCATTTCTTGTTTCCCCCCCCCCCCCCCATTATGTTTAGCCACAATTGTTTCATTTCGTCATTTCTTATATTTATCCTCTTCCCCCTCCCTTCATTATGTTTCTTCACAATTTTCATTTTCTACGTTTGATCACAATTTTTTTCTGTTTTACATGCCTTACCACAATTTTCCGTTTTTCATGTTTTACCACAATCATCGTTTTCCACGTTAGATTACAATTTCCCTTTTCTATGTTTGACCACAATGGTTTTTTTTCTAGGTTTGACCGCACTCTTTTCTTTTCCTATATTCGACCACGATTCTCATTTTCTATGTTTGACTGAAATTTTCTGTTCTATGTCAGAGGGCAATTTTCATTGTACGAGACTGAAATTACCTCGGCTCCGACCTTCTCTTTTTTCCTCTGATCATTTTTCATATATTACTTGATATTCATAGATGAAATCCCAGAATCAACCAGAAAATTTGTATTTCTTCCGAAAATTCTTCCATGCATACAGAAATAGAACAAACGTAAAAATACCAATCACAGATCTATCCAACTCTATATATTATGTTCGTATACATAATTGCATATTAGAAAAATATTTGGAAATTATAGTCTTTTTTTTTTCCTTCCTTTTTTGTACAAATTATAAGCGAACTTCTCCTGAAAGTTATTTCATTATATTAATTTTACACTGATTGGCAAGCATTATGTAATGCTTTAAAAATTTATAATCATTAACGTCGATTGCCTACAGTCATCTGTGTCCTCAATAGTCAAGGTACATGTATGGTTGCTTACTCAGGTCATTGAAAAAAAAATGCTATGTAGCATGTAGAATAATTCTAGATAAATAAATCTGCACAATAATTATAATAAGAAAATCTCAAAATAATCGAAGCCATCGGTTCGCTAATTACGCATTTCTTAGAGACACGAACATCCTCGATCGTGATCGTTTCAGTGCTGTATCTAATAACTAATACAAAAAAATTTTTCTCTCTTCTCTTACATCCATCCTTGAATGGGAGATGGAATTCAAGAATCACGAAAAGCCTGTTCTTTGGGGGCCATTATTTTCTAAAATATGCATCTCTTATGGGAAGAGAGGGAACGTTTAAAGCGAACGCCTCCTATTCCGCTTCTTAATATTTCATCCGAAAATTGAACAAACCCCCCCTCTTTTCATTATAGTTCGCTCATCTCGATACAGCTCATTAAGACTGAGTCTATTACATGCTTCTTCTCTCTCTCTCTCTGCTTCTGTTTCTCCCTTGTTTACACAGTGTTGTACTAATGACACGGCGTCACGCCTTCCAGAGAACGGCATCGATTAAAATTTTAACGGGATGCAACTAGTCATTAGCGGCAACTGCGTGCAAGACGATACTATTGCCAGAGGAGTATGTTTGTGTGTGTGTGTATATATTTTCTGCATATGTGCTGATTTTATACCCTCTCCTTCTCTTCGTGTTTAATTCAATATGTTTAAGAATGATTATGAATTAATCAAAGCGTTTTTAATATTGCGTTACGTAACCCTTGTTAGTAGAAGAAAATCAAAGTATCGACCGGTTGTGATGTAGTTAAAGAAGAGAAGGAATGGAAATATTTTTGGATATAGTGTCATCTGTATTTTCCGTTCGCATAGTTTCCTTTGTATCAGAGCCGCACTTATTGTTGTGAGACAGGTGCGGTCGTATCGGGCCACGCACTGACAACAATAATAATTTGTTTAATAAATTCTTAATTTCATCTAGAAAGAAATAATTCCGGAATTTTTTTCCGAATTTCTATATAAAAAAAATATTATTCTTGGAATTATTTCTTTCATAAATTCTGAACTCCCACCAATTCTAGAATTTTGAAATTCTGAATTTTAAACATTTTTTTTGGAATTCTGAATATTCAACATTTTTTTTGGAATTCAGAATTATCATCAATATTCGGAAATTATTTCTTCCAATTATTCTCAATTTCCCTCTGTTCCAGATGCATTTCTCCCATTTGTTCTGAAATTTCAGCTGTTGGAAAAGTTTTTATTTCATTTATTCTGAATTTCCATCCGTTCAAAAAGTTCTTTTTTGTCATTTATTGTTAATTTTCACCAATTGTTGCATTATTTCTTTCACTCATTCTCAGTTTTCATCTGTTCTACAGAAGTATTTACTATTGCCAGATCTTCCTCGAGAGCGCGCCTGTCTTTTCTGCATATTTCGCCCTTCCTCTTCGTGTTGAATTTAATATGCTTAAGAATGGTTATGAATTAATCAAAACGTTTCTATACTGTTCTATACTACGTTATGTAACCCTTATTATCAGAAGAAAATCCAAGTATGGAGCAGTTGTAATGCAATTAAAGAAGAAACTGAATGAAATTATTTTTGAATGTTTCCATATTCATTTTCTATTCGCGTAGTTTTCTTTGTATCAGAGTCGCCCTTAGAGGTGTGCTACGGGTGCGGTCGCACCGGGCAATGCACTTACGGGAACAATGATTTCTTTCATCAATTCTGAATTTCCATCAATGGTGGAATTATTTCTTCCACTTTTTCTGAATTTTCATCTGTTTCAGAAGTGTATTCCTTTCATTCATTAAGACGATACTCATGCCAGATCTGTGTGTGTGTGTGTGTGTCTTTTTTGTATATGTATTGATTCCCCTCCCCCATGTGTTCAATTCATTATATTCTAGAATGATTATGAATCAACCAAAGCCTTTCTAATGTTAAGTTACGTAACCCTTGTTATCAGGAGAAAATCCAAGTATAGAACAGTTGAGATGTAATAAAAGACGAAACTGAATGGAATTATTTTTGAATATAGTGCCATCTCTTTTCGCTTGGTTTTTTTTTTGCATCGCTCACTTTATTTAAAATTCAATCGGATATTGCGACCATCACGACAAACTTACTTACATCATATTTCAATATGTAATTAGTGAAATCGTTGATTTCATTCATTATATGCTCGTCTAATATGCATATATTATAAGTGTTCTATTTCATTGATGAATTTTTTTGTTAGCCAAAAGTCTTATTTCTTTTTCATAAATATCACTAGATGACGCTACATATAATTCCAGCCATTTTCGTTTAAAAGACAGGATGCCCAGGCTATAAAGTAATGTCTTATACAGAGCGGGCAACGTATGATTATTTTACTTATGGATTTCTGAAGTTCCTGTGAATATGAAGTCCTTTGAATAATTGTACCGTTTTGGGTCTGTTGCTCTCTGAGGCGAGACTTTTAAACAACGAGATCGTCTCGCACATTCGCACACTCTCCTCGACTTCTCCTTTGAGACGCTTTTCACAACTGTTGTGCGCTAACTGCCAGTCTCAGCATTTCAACGCCACATCCAGGACCAGCTTAATTGCATCATATCCCCATGGGCAGAGTAATTTTTCCAAAGTCCCTTACCAGGTTAGAAAAATATATATTCTCCACCTATCAATTTACGTACTCTCTCTCGCTCTTAAATTTTTTTTAACGAGATCTCATTATTATGAAGCCTTTTATGTACTTGAAGCCAATGGGCCGTGCTCAGGTAGGCCCATGCATTCAGTTGACATTCAGTGCGTGATAAAAATTCACACTTTGGTACTTGGCTGATGAAAATTCAATGAATGCTTTGACTGCCGTTGCCAGTTAGTGCGAATGAGAGCTGAGCTCTCGTTTTCTTCGTTTTTGGTCTCGCTACTTAAGTAGAAATTCTAATCAGTCAACGGCAAAATGGTTGTTTAAAAACAATTATTGATGATTTTTCTCTCTTCACTAATATATAAAACCCTCTTTGGGTAAGAAAAAGGTTGAACATTTGAAAATTATATATTATACAAAA
This sequence comes from Pholcus phalangioides, assembly GCF_987345545.1. Taxonomy (NCBI): domain Eukaryota; kingdom Metazoa; phylum Arthropoda; class Arachnida; order Araneae; family Pholcidae; genus Pholcus; species Pholcus phalangioides. Next base: position 3,056,927 of record NW_028301628.1, on the reverse strand, counting down.
AACAAACTATGGTAAAAGTTTACAAAAAAACATTTTCAGAGCATTTACATTAATTTTACATTACATTGATTTTTTGAATGTATGTATAGTACTTGATGCATATAACTTAATAAATTAATGAGAAAAATAATTTCGTAATTTTCAATAGAAATTATTTTACAATTACTTTAAGAATAAATGCGTTAGTGAAAGAAATAATTTCAAGAGAAATTTAGAACGGAATGATTTCACAGAACTACCGAAATAAATAATTGAAGAATCATTCGAAGGAATTTCCGATTAGAATAAATCAGAATTAATTAAATTCTTCATGTAAAAAAATCTGATTTTTGAATGAATTCTGGTCTGCTTGGACTCACAAAAAAATAATGAGCGTGCTCGTTCAACCATGGTTCCGGTGCAACAGTTTTACCTACGAAGTTATGTAAACGGCCCCTAATTTTGGATATTTAAAAAAATATGTTGGTAGGGGCCGTTCAAGTATTACGTGAGCAAATTTTTTTGGCATTTTTGACCCCCCCCCTCCTCCCCCCTTGTCAGCAAAAGTAAGCAAAACTCTGACCGCCCCCCCCCCCGTCAGTAAAATTTCATCAGCACTGCCCCCTACCTCCTAACGCATATTGGTGGGACCAGAAACGTACGCGGGAGGGGGCATAGGGTGCTCGTGTGCCTCCCCCAGACAAAAAAAAAATTAATGTAAAAAAATTTGTAAAAAAATAAATAAATTTTGAAAGGAAATACTTTATATGGTTATATAATCATTTTTTCTGTTCATTTTAATGCTATTTGAAGGATAAAAACTCAAAATTTCTCTTTTAGAAATTCATTGCGACCCACTCTTTAAGCCATATATGGTGAACCCTTGACGCGCGGACCAAATGTGGCCCTAAAGAGGTTGTCTGATGTGTCTTCCTCCTCAAATATAATTTTGTAAAAATTAACTAGGCGGAACATTTTTTTACAAATCGCTTAAATGCCGGGGCACAGTTCCAGAGCATTTAAGTGGCCTGTGGCACATTTTGAGATCACTGAAGTAGGCCTCAAAGATCACTTTTACATTCATAGATCACTTAAGTAACCAGCGAAAATCATTATCTCTCTCTTTCAAAACAACTACCTCACCCGGTTCACATAATGATGTTAAAAGATATAGCTATCTGATTCTCAAAACACTAGGTTAATAACGTTGGCTTCCCGGCTAGCAATAGCATTATCACTGGTTGATGTTGATGTTAGGGAAAATGTCTTATCTATATCGTCTCTCGGGTTCGAACCCGGGACAGCAACCTTCAGACGATCTCTTACCTGGACTGGCAACACGATTTTCTCCGTGTTCAAAATAGGGGCATTTAACTGAATCGCGGATTCTAATATTATATAATGATTATTGTATATTGATTCTGATTTATTAACTTCACATCGAATTGGTCTCAGAGCATATGCGAGGAAGTTTGTACTCATTACCGAATATGAAATCCGGGGACGGGGGTTAAGTCAGAGTGGTGTAAGTCGCATTTCCAACCAAACTGACTTGGATGAAAAAGTCCAGAAATGTGTGTGTGTGTGCAAGCTAGAAGTGCTAAAACCATTGAACGAAAAAATGGACTACGTATCAGCTTCATTAGCTCGCCATTAAATTGTAAAATCACACACACAATTAAATCAAAAACCTTTTGGACCCCCCCCCCCCCAAAAGGGTGCTTGAGTATGCACCACGCAACTCGTCACCTAGCAAAGGTATTAAATTATAATGGTATTATCGTAATTAAAAATTCAATTTATACGTATAATATTACCTTTAGATAGGTGTCACTGCTTGTTAAAATCATACATATTCATGTTTAAATATGTAAATAGTGAAAACATTAATTTTTTACAAGATATACAGTTGACTGGATGTTGTGAAGATATTTATAATAAATATCTTCACAACATCCAGTCAACTGTATATCTTGCATTAACAAGTGGAGAGCGACATTCATGTCATATTAATTTTTTAGTTACATTTGGTCCGTCTGATATGCGTATATTATAATTTTTCAACTTCATTAACGGCTGTTATTTGCTAGTCAATTACAAGGTTTCATTTCTTTTGGTTGAGAACCACTACATGACGCTACAAATAGGTTCTATCACATTTTCGTGTGAAATACAGGATGTCTGGCTAAAGGTATTCTAAAAGTAATGACTTATATAAAGCGAGCCACGCGTACGCCTATTATACTAATTGATTTAAGAAAGTTCCTGTGAAGGCAAGACGAATCTTACTCTCACCATGGCAAATATCGTCACAGAGCATGATGAAAACTTACAGTATCAACAAAACAAAAATACCCAATCAAGATCGTAAAACTAATCTTGCAAATTATTCGTGAAAATGCTGCGCCGTCCATAGGGAATTATTCCAAGCATTCAACAAAGAAGCGCTACTGCACTGTAGACGTTTTTCAAAGCAGTAGTGTGCCGCCGGAAAAGTAACAAAATATCACAAGGCCCTCCACAACAAGTGGAAAACTTAGTCCGTTGAAATTGGGTCGCCGTTTTGACTAGCTGAATTTTGATTAGTGATAATGGTTGAACACAGAGGGCGAACTGGATAAAATGTAAAGCCTCCATCATGATTTTGAATTGGCGTCTGCAGCAGTTGATTCGATAACACTACAAATGCTACTAAACATTTCACAAGAGTTCGAGAACTGTTTGGACATTTTTTCAAGTAAAATCATTTCAGATACATAACGTCTGTAGACATTGTTCGAAGTTGAGCACGTCAAAGCGGTTTCCAGCGTTTTTTACGGCTTCTTCACTGTTCTATTCGATTGGAAGAGATGTTATATATCGAGGGTTGGGGTGGTTGATAATGAACGACACTAAAAAGATGGTGTGTATGAGCTCAGAGAGAACAAGAAAAAACTTTTTTTTCAAAAAGCATCTCCTCCTGCACTACTTACTTTACCGCACACCAACTCTAGTCATACTATGGGCATACGGCAATTTCCAACCAGTGGAGTTGGGTGGGAAATGAAGACGCCATCTATATAACGGTTACGCCAGGCTCGGCACTTCGGAAGCTTTCCCTGAGAGGGCGGCAGCTAGGTGGAAGGCCTCGAACGCAACAGTCCCATTATTCATTCGCAGACGCAATCGTCTCGAACTTGGTCCCGTAGATCGACCACGATGTTCTTCCGTCATACACTGGTGTAAGAAATTAAGAGAATTTGCAGACTTGGTCGGTTATCTCTAGAACTACTGTACCGATTTTAATGAAATTTGATACGTACATACATTGATACAATACAAAACAAATAACCATTCAATAATTGTAATACACACGCATGATCGTGCATGACACTCGTTGGAGTCGGAAGGTATGAAACAGCGGTTGCAGAATAAACAAAAAAATGTGTTAATAGGAGGTATGGTCCCCTCTTACAGATATACAGGTCTCGCAGCGTGATTTCATACTTGAAATAAGGCAGTTTATCATTTCCTGTGGCAATTGGTCCCACTCGTTCAGCAACGCTGTTTTCATTCCCTGGATGGTTACCGGAGGGGGGTTGCGAGTTGCAATTTCCCTCCCCAGAGCGTCCCAGACATGCTCTATAGGGTTAAGGTCTGGATATCTGGCTCGCCAATCCATCCGGTGAATATCCTCACTCTCTAGAAAATCGTCGAGCAGAAGAGCTCTATGTGGCCTCGCGTTATCGTCCATTAAAATTAACTCAGGGCCAACTGCACCCCTGAAAAGGCGAACATAGGGCTCCAAGACCTCATACCAGTCGCAGTGCCTCTTTCAAAGACATGGAGAGGTGTGCGGCCATCCAACATGATGCCTGCCCAGACCATTAAACCTCCTCCGCCATAATGGTCGATTTCGCGGGCATTGAAGGGTAGGTAGCGGGTCCCTGGTTCTCTCCATATGAACGTACGGCGAGAATCGGTCCTTAGGCTGAACCGGGACTCATCAGAGAATAGAATGGTCGCCCATTGATCCATACTCCAATCTCTATGCTCTCTGCACCATGACAAACGGATTCTCCTGTCCGTAGAAGTGAGCGGGGCGCAAACAGCAGGTCTTCTTGCAAACAACCCTCTCTCATGAAGTCTTTTGGAAACAGTCACCCTTGATACACGAGTTCCTGTGGCTGCATACAAGTCACGAGAGAGCTGAGAAGCTGTAGCACTCCTGTTACGCCTCGCTATAATCGGCAAATGGCGATCTTCTCTGGCCGTCGTGGCTCTTGGACGACCTTGCCCAGGCTTTCTCTCGATGGATCCGGTATCTTGGAACTGTTTCCATAAGTTACACACGACGCTGGGCGTTAAATTGAACTCTCTACAAATCTGGACTTGAGATTGGCCTGCTTCTAGCCTCCCCACAATTCGCCACCTCATTCCATCATCTAAACGTTGGTGGTTACTCATTTTTACCGTTACAATTTGAAATTAACCGATTGCTGCAAAATAACACCAAGAAATTCGCCGAGGTGTGCTAGCGAACGAAATGCGTCTTAACTTACGCGCGCTTATAAAGCCTGTTTCTCTACTGGCTCCGCCTACACACACGTGTACGCTTATGTATTTGACGTACAAGATTTGCATTTTTTGTCTAGAAGCAGTGGTTTTACATTCAGTTCAGTTCTTTTCATGAAATTCGATAAAATGTGCAAATTCTCTTAATTTATTTCACCAGTGTATGTCGATGACTTGTTCTGCCAGTTGACGTCAGCTATGGCTGACAAGACGAAGTGAGCATCCGCGGTAGACGTTAGGCTCTTGAATTCTCTTCTCGAACTCCAGGATCCTTTTCAAAGCCAATTTCATCTGTCCCATCACAGACATCAGTTGCTCCCGCATCTCACCAATGTTCATCCCTCCCGGCATTACGATTCCAGTCCTTGAATTTTCCCGCTTCTGACACCAAATTGTTCCGGTTAATTTCTCTTACACGTCCTTGAAATGAGCAGAGTATGAAACGAAATGCAGGACGTCACAGATTTATTCACAGAATAGCCATTTGCACGCATTTACAAGCAGTGATCTGGACGGAACGAGAGCGATCTACAGATAAGTTCTCGTCTTCTCGATGCAATTCCAACAACAACTTAGTTCGGCAAAAGCGGGGCTACTTAGAAAGACAAAATACATGTTCTCGACGATTCGCATGATATCTCTACATTTCTGGTTTGGCATCATCATCACATTGCCGAATCAGAGCAATCGCCAGCTGCATCTGTTGGATCCGAGATGAGTCCGAGGTTTTCGTGATACAGTTCTGGTTATCTCACGCAGTCTTCTCAGTCTTGCAGAATCTCTTCAGGTTGTGTGAGCAAACCACATTTCCGTTTATTTATGATATAGTAGTTACCTTACTGAAACAGCCAATTTTTCAGGTCATTTTATGAATTTCAATACGCAACCAATGACTCTGTTATTTGATTTCTTCCGTGAAAAAGGGGAATTATTAGGCTTTTTTTGCCTGTTATTATTATTATTATCATTATTATTATTTTGTTACTGTATCCAGCTGAGAATGATACACTGCTTCCAACAGCTTTACAAATGTGTAAGAATTAATAAATGGATCAGACAAATTTTTTTGTCACTTTTGAAGGAATAGAATATGAATTCCTCGAAATTCTGCCAGAATCCACCTATAGAGTAATTTTTGGAGCTGTCGGAATCGTACATGAGCGAATGTTTAATTGCATTGAACGCCGTATTATTCAAATTTTAAAGGTAATTTCGCGTAATGAATCGGGTTGAGCGTTCATAACACAGCCCGCTAAATGTTATCTTTAAGGTCATTCAAGTTGGGAGCGCCACGAACTCAGTTGACATCAACCTTACATCTTCCACATCCAAAACGCACATGGAGTGACGTCTGAGAGTCGAGGTGGCTATTCTGCCTGAGAGTATACTTTCTGATAACCCTTCCATCGTGAAATACCGGCTTAGTAAATTATGTACTGAACGGTGAAAGTATGGCCATGCTTTATCTTGCATAAAATGCGAAATTCCCAAACATAGTTTTTGCTTCAGTTTAGAAATTCAAATTTTTTACGGCATTTGAGAAGTTCTGCCGGTTACGGAGCAAGTTATAGAGCCTGTTGAAGAAATACCTTCAAGAAAGTGTGTTCCTAATATGGAATGAGCTGTGAAGTCACATCACTCAGTCTCTTGATTAAATCTTCCCATGTCCTCGTATAAAATACGTTGTATGATCACATTATTAGATTAAGCTGACATTCTTCTACAGAAAGGGGTTACTAATTAGTTTATGGACACTCTACAATTTATATCCTCAGATGATGAACGACTCATAGTGACGAAATGGGAGAAACCAGGCAAAGTGGGTATCTTGCGTTCAGTACAAGCTCTCGAATATTTTACATAGTCATGATTTTGCAATTAAGGCAAATGTAAATTAATGAAAGTTTGTGTTGAGACCCTTTTGGCCATGTGCGTTTGTGTCATCTCATTGCAATGTAAAGGGACTATCTCGAATCCATTATAACATGATTTCACGCGTGTTTACGAAGAAAAATTTCACCAACTATTTAAAAAAACTGTACATTGCACCGAGACGGCAGCTGTGTGTATTAGACGAAGTTGCAGATAATTATGTTAACCGATATAACTAGAATTTCAGGCAAACACACTAGACATACCGCAGATTCAATCACTGTTCCGAAATTATTATTAAAAGAAACTTCAAAGTATTTCATCCAAGAAATACTCGGAATGAATGTTAATGGAAAGTGCGCTGATTTTTAAAATACTCCTGTTTATGGGCTTCATACAATAGGGAAAAATTATTTAATGAAATTCAAATGCTCACAGATGGCGATTTTTCATATTGATACGTATGTAAATGTATTTTTTACGGCTCTTCAATGTACAAACAAACAAATACATAAATTTAGTCTAACATTTGAATACTCGGAAACGCTTCGATATCTCCTTGAGATGGTAAACGGGGTGTGTCCGGTCCTTCAATGTTCAATGTTCAATATTTGAATACTCATCCTTAAAAAACCATAAATTTCTTTTGTCTGATCCCACTCCTTCATTTTATGCATTATTTTTTTGAGTGTTCATATATTAAATCAGTAAAAACCAATTCCGAATGAAAAACATCAAACCACACCACCAGAACGCAGGCATAAAAAGCTGAGAAATGTGCAGAAAAAGAATGAATAATAATTAATTAATTGCCAAAAAGAAAACTGTTATTCAACTGTGGAAGTGTTTCGCCTCGTTGCACATAAAATTTCAAAAAAAATTGTTATGAGTTTAAAAACTCAATATTGAATACTATTTTTCTTCGAAAATACAGAATATAAACGAGTTGTAATAATTATGAAATCATGTGTTCGAATAATACAATGGAAATACTTTGTGAGAAAAGTGTTCTTTTTTCTTTTACACGGTATAACATACCTCAACTGCAAAAGCACGTTGAAAGAAAAATTTTGAACAATCCATCCTGTGTAAGTTATTCAAGATCAAATTCATTTGTTTAATGGAAATACATACTCTTCCTCTAGGGTGTCTCTAGCAATACATAGGTTCTTTATGTACAGTCCTATGAATATCATTCGGATTCTGAGAAATTTTTAAGTGGAAAATATACAAAAATATTTAAAAAAATATATTTATTATTATTCATATTAAAACGAATAAGGAATCGTGGGAAATTCCCAGTATCGGATACATACATAAGTTCTACATTGTTATAAATATGAATATATTCTATTTGAAATATTTGGTTGCTGTGTTTTAGCTGAAAAAAGCTTGACTTGAAGGTTTATTCAATTCTGAATGTTAGAAAAAAGAAAAGAATACGTTTGTACATTTATGTAAAGATGCTTCCAACAGAATATTTCTCAATATTTATCCTTTGCTTCTCTTTCACTGACCATTACACGGTAAAGATTTGTCTGGTTATTTTTTATTCTACCTTTTCAGAATGTTTGTCGGTATTTCTGTTTTTATTTCATACTCAGATGCAGTATACATAAAATAAACTCTTTTCAGTCTTCGAGACTGACAGAAACTGAAATCAAACACTGTATATTCTTGTGTTATCCTGATGAACTGTATAAATGGACATTTTTGTTTTAAGGAAACTTTATTGTTACTATTTATTTCTCCGATACCCTATCATAAGTGTTTCCCGACCTGTGGTCCGCGGACGTACGTGTTCGTACGTGAGTACTCTGTAAGTGATTCGCGGGGTCATTTCCGTTTACTACAATTAATTGCATTTTGTGTGTGGTGAAATTGTAATTTTTCTGTTTTTAATGATATGCAAATTAGAAAAAATCAAAACATTTTCGATTTTTATAGGAGAGGGGTCGGAGTTAACCTTTGGAAGCTACAAGGAGTCCGCGGATCATTAATCGGCACCACATGGGCTCTGCGGTGCACTGAACTCCACTACAGGGGCCCGGGGTACCAAAAGGTTAGGAAACACTGTTCTATCCCTTAAGAGAAATGAAATTGTTCAATTCTCTCACTTGATATTTGTGAAATTTGGCTCATATTGTGTGTGAATGATTGGGTAAATTATATACAGTTGTCTTAGTCCGAACCTGAAAAATCTCAATTTAACCTCCTAAATAAGGGTTTTCGATATACAGTGATATACAGTCAATTCCTGATAAGTCTAACTCGATGACTCGAATCGTTTGAGTTGAAATTGTCATGTGACCTCATAACCATGAAAATACTCTTATATTCCAGTATTAAAATTTTTCCTTAAAAATTCAAGTTAATTTTTTTGTTACTTCAGTTTTTTCCTTGATAGGTATTATTTAAGTAATCACGTTGTATCTCTGAAACCAGTATCTTCGTTAACCATTTGGAAAATAAAGAAAAATTATTGATCGGATTGGGTCTTTCCCTTGTTCTTAACTACATCCACTAATCTTTACCCAAAAATTTGCAATCCGGTGTGTTTTGTTATTATTATTTATTTGTCAGACTGTATTCTCCTCAAATGATCTTCACTCCAAAACTGATTTGCATATGACTAACGATAGAGGAGAGAGCGAGAGAGAAACAATAAATAATGTTGAGATTAAATGAAAATAAAATCTAATTCCGTTCATATAGGGCGGGCATTCGCGATGATGAGAGGAAAATATATGAATGAGTTCTGTAGTGTTCACACAGGGTTGGCCAAAAACACGGATTTTTACAGCAAATACCCGACCCACTGGGTTTTTGGGGGTTTTTTTCAGGGTTTTAGACATTGAAGCACGAAGAAAGCAAGTTATGTATTATGTATGATGACATAAATATAACAGACAGTGTAATAATGGCAGGGCCAGATTTACTCATGGGCAAGTATGGCATTTGCCTAAGGCCTCATGATTTTGGAGGCCCTAAAATTTGAACAATATGGGCTATATTCGCCGACAAACAACTGTGACGTTAGTTGCCGGAGGTATATTGCTTACTGCTTTGCCCAGGTTCTCCCTCCCCTCACGTCGAAATTGTGTCCTGGACATACGCACCAATTTAGTGTAAATATTGGGAATTCTCAATCCCAATATTTCTATCATGGCTGTTATGAAGATGGTTGCAAACATATTGGAAGGGGGGGGGGGGTACTTTAATCATGCAGCCCAAATTTACACCAATGGTTCTCGTTACAGGTAATCCATTATTTTGTCAGTAATGCTTTCTTCTTTTTTCAGTTTGATGAACACGGTGTTAATCTGGCATTAGGCGCATCACTGATGTGATATATTGTAATCCTTTCACCCTTCTTCTCTTTCTCATCAGTAGACAGTAGGAAAGAAGGGAAAAAAATAACTTTTAATTCGAACACCATATATTTCCTCCCGTTTTAAAGATGCGGGAAATGATTCCACATTCTGCAGCTGAAGAACGAGTTTTAAACTCTAGTCAGACAATATTGGACTGAGATCTCACTCTTCCGCTTGCGATGTGTTAAAATATAATTGGAAAAAGTTTACTCTAAATACCTTGGAATGCATATATTTGTTTATGTATTCCTCTTAAGAGTGGGTATGACAACATAACATTAGAAAACATACTATTTCAAGGGCGGTTTTAAGGAGTAATGTTTGATGTTTTTTTCACCAGCGCGTTTATTTATTTATTTATTATTATCATTTTTTAAAATAAAGCACGCCCGGATATTTTTTTCGGACAAATCGTGCGTGTGTGTGTGTGTGTGTGTGTGCGTGTGCGTGCGTGCGTGCGTGCGTGCGTGCGTGCGTGCGTGCGCGCACAGAAAAGAATTATTAGAATTATTTTAAGAAAATAGAAAAACAAAATTGAATTTTATGAGAGTGAAATAGAACCTATGCAGGGGGGTCATCATCAGGTTCGAAAAGTGTAGGCGTTTCTGAAGGGTGGCTATGCCTAATTGCATTAAAAAATGCCAACCCTTGTTACCCGACGCCTGCCTTCTCAAAAATGTAGGACGAAAAAAAGACAATGGAAAAATTTTAAAAATTGCAATATTTGAAAAATATATACAGAGCTCTTCAGATTATAAGCTCAAAGAAGCCTGAGAAAAATATATACAATTTACAGAAATACAATAATTACAGTGAATATTTTACAAAGATTACGAAAAAATTCAAAAATAAATTGAAAGTCCAAAAAAGTAGTCAAAAATAAATTGAAAGTCCAAAAAAGTAGTCAAAAATCACCGGACATACCTTATGGGGGGGGGGAGACCGTTTTTGTTTGGAAGAGAAGTTTTTAAAAATGTCGTTGAAAAAGGCGGTTGGAATACTGTTGCCAGATGCAGCTTTGAAAAGATTGAGGAATGCTGTAATGAATTACTGTTTATTATTACAAATGTGTCCGAATCTACAAATTTGCGGGATGAGTGTGTTTCTGAATATTTTGGTGTTGATGTTTGAATGCCAGTGGCTTAAACTGTTAAGCTGGAGTGTGAAAACTGTGAGTCTGGAACACTTTATTTTGTGTCAAAAAAGAAAAATATATATATAACATACAAACTTTTAACAACATATTTTCCCCAGAGAATTGGATACTGTCGTGATTACCAAATTTTGTTGTGATTACAGACGAGATGGGGTTGGGAGTTGGAGAAAAGTTTCGGGGTTTCGTTAAAATTTAAGCATACTAGTATGGAGGTATATTTTAAAAACAATTAGGGGGGGCATGCCATCTCATCTGTTATCTTACACTTGCCATATTATATACATGGGATACAAATAAAAAATAAGATGAGAATCTTATTGTGAAATCTGAAGTATTCATCGGAGCGAGTCATCTCGCTTCACACCTTATTGGTGAGCAAATGGGTTTCATAACTTGTGGACTAGAAGCCAGCATCAGTTTTATTGGGTTGAGTTCACTCGCTCCGGTGGACTTGATGAAAATATACAAAATAGAAATATTGTTTGGGGGAATATATACAATTAGAGATCGATCACCCGTGCCATCTCACTTAACACATTACTCGGTGAGCAACATGAATACCACAATATAAGTACGCACGTGTTGCGGACATGAAATGCATGAAGAACTTGAATAGAGGAAAGAGAAATGTACATACATTCATACAGATATATATAACAGCAGGCCGAGTCTTCTCGTCCTAAACCTATTTTGGTAAGTAATGTGGGATCAGTTTAAAGGAGGCATTGTCTGGAGAGAGCTTTAGCTTAGGATTAGCCTCGGTCTTGTTGTTTTGGTTGACTCGCTCTGGCTGGTTATATTTCTTAAAGAAAAAAATTAATATATATATAATAAAAACTACACGTTATTATCAAACCATTCGTGTCCTCCTGCCTAGCACTCCCGCTAGAATATCGGAATGAAGGGCACTTGTGGTTATCACATTTACATCATTCTCACGGGAATGTCATACCACTGAGCTTCACACAGTAAAAAACCCCTCTTAACTACTACTTCACCAAACACCAACTCTGGCCATATCGTTTTGTTGCGATTTACTGCCATTAACGAGATGAGTTGAAAATGAAGGCGATGTCTATCAGTGGTCTCACCTCAAGTTCGTTAGGGAAAATATCTTATCTTCTCTTGAGTTCGAACCCGGGACCGTGGCAACAACCTTCACGGTGATAGACGAGCATCTTTCCACCACGCCACTCGGGCGTTAATCACTCTTAACTGTCACTCCTCTTTAATTCAAGTTTTACCCTGAATGCGAGGTGGGAGATACCAAGTAAATCGGAGCAAAACAAAAACTTTGTTCAATACCATCTGCTAATTTATAAATATTTACTTGAAACTCCGATTTACAAATACAAATACAACGCCAATTTAAAATATTTAGTGAAATAAATAATTAACATGGCATTTTGACTCATGAATCTTTACTAAAAAGGCCGTAAATAAAAAAACCGTTTTTTTACATCCGCGGAAAAATAACACAAAAGAATTGCATAAGTGATTAGTCAGGGGGGAAAAACGAAGCCAAGTGCGAATAGAGTCAAATCCCCCTTCCTTAAGTTGATGGTGTTTCTCGGAAGAACTCTATATTCCATTCATCCTCGACGAAGAACAAAAAACACCCCGAGAGGAAAAACTTTAATCCAGCTGGATCTTTCAGAAAAAATTAATGGATGCCGTAATTGAAAAAGACAATAACAGAAACGGTATATATGGATATAAATTCATGAGTAATTCCAAAACATTTTTAATTTTTAAAAAGTTTCCAATTTAAGATATCATTTTTTTTTCTCAACCCTGGGGAAAGATGGAAAATAAATATTTCATAGGAATCAGGAATGATATGCCGAGATCTCCTTGTATATGCATGATCCAACGCGAGATTTACTTAAATATTCAATTTACATGTTTTTGAATAGGAAATGACTTGAGACGTTATGTGCTTACACGTGAGTTAAAACTATCATGAAAAGATCATTTTAACTTTCAAGAATCTATTTCCCCTGTGTTATTGTGCGGAAAATGTTGAGTATATGCGTAATCTTTCGATAATTCTTTTATATTCCGAAAGAAACAATTGAAAGTCTTCCAAATGGCAAAAAGTATGTCGTATAAAAGATATGAAAGCTTAAAAAAAACTCGCGTTTTAATCCGAACTCTGTTCGTTAATAAAGCTTGATGATATATCGTGATGACTGAATCAAAGATGAGAAGGTAAAGTAGAGAATTAGATTCAAAAGTTAAAGAGTTTAAATATATTCTCTGAAACTCTCATTTATGATGAAAAGTAAGATAAATTCATACAATAAATAAATTCTCTACATTAATACGCTAAAAAATTGGTACGTCCAATAAAAAGATTGTATCTTAGAAAATTAAAGTATTTTTATACAAGATATAGTGAAACTCACTGTTTATGTAAAAATACTAATTTTTCAAAAGAAAAATTCACCTCTGTCTCCGTTTGGGGGCGCGAACCCATGCCCCCCCCCCTTTCTCATTCCGGACGAGTGTGCTACCACTGCGACATAGAAGCTGGTAGAATATTTCTTCCTTAGTAGCGCACTTGTCCGGAATGTGAGAGGGCGTAGACGCGGAGGTGAAATTTCTCTTTCCAAAAAAAATCAGTATTTCCACATAAACAGACAGTTTTTAGTATGTTGTATTAACAAGTGGAAAGGGCATCTTCCTCTTCTTAAAGTATTTTCGCTATGAAATTTCCAACCTACAATTACACTATACTAAGGGAAAGAATCGATCGAAATTTTTAATTGGTAAACAAACATTTTTTTATCCATTCTATATATTATACCATTCATTAAAAATGTGGCATTGGTAATTATATAAAATTAATTGTGAAGTTAAATCATTTTTAATTTTATCGTCAATAATTACCATCAAAGCCTCATTTGTGACGTAAAATCCACTCATAATTTGAATCTTGAAATGCAGAGTTGATGCCTAATACAAAGTAGCATTGACTTTGTATTAGGCATCAACTGCATGCTTTATAACTAATAAAATTTATAATAGTTACAAAAACATGATTTAAAAACTAATTACAATTCTTCAAAAATATTCTCAGACTTTCAATACTAACTCATCTTATGTATGAGGAATATTATACAAATACTATACTTATTATTACAAAAATAGTATACAAATAAATTTGTTTTTATAATGCTTTTGATAACTTGAGGTTAACTATATGAGGTTTGATAAACCGACTATAAACCGACACTCTTAAAAGAAACGTTATATGTAACCTAACCTGAATATATCCAAGATTTTTCTTTTAATTGAATGAAAAATTATGTCTTTGATGTCTATGATTTTTTATAATAATAACGCGAGCTTCACGTATTCCCAAGGGATCAGCATGATCCGTCCAGGGAATCATAATGGAAATAATATTAGTGAGATTTTTTTTTTATTGCAGTAATTAAAGGGTAAATATCAAATAAAAAATGATAAATACTTTTTACAGGTATATTTTAATACTCAATAATGAAATATTCTCTCTAGGAAATTTATTTTTTGTTTACTAACTCTTCTGCTAATCAAATTTACTATGAATGAGCAAATTAGTTATTAATTTTTTTATCTGCTGGAAGAGGTCAGTAGTAGTAGTTATTTAGTAGTTATTATGCGTAATAAAAGCGCGCGCGGTCAATATGCATATTCACCGCGCATTTTGGCAAGTTCATAAATTTCCCTAAATTAATCACTTCAACCAGATCGTGGCCGCCCGCTCTGTCTCAGTGAAGAGATTTTACCAGGTGGTTGAAGAAGTCCTGGGCTATACTGGAAGCTGCGCATGAATGTGTTGTGAACCTAACGTGAAGTATGTTTCTGTGTAAAGCTTGTTGTGCGTAGATCTGCCACCTGTCGTCAATTCTTCTAACTATGAGTGATGTGTAATGATTTCATCATTTTATCGTTATAGGCCTGTTTCTCTCTATGGCAATCACTTTCACCGGTGATTATCATTATCTCGGGGTACGATCGTAAAATTTGTTGTATCATTGTAACGGGGTTACGGCTATATTCATTACACCCATACCAGACTCGTTTGGATTTTTTTTCATGTTTATCTAATACACTAATCTCACTAGTTCATTATGCATAATCACTGATAAAAGTGATAAATTTCAAGTACTCGTATTTATCCCATTTACCAACGACATTGGTTAAGATGCACAATCGCCGGTAAAAGTGATAATGTTTTCAGTTATTATCGAATTTAATAAAATGATTGGTAAGTATGCGTAATAACCGGTTATTACGTATATTAACGATTTATCACATTTATACACAAGGTCAAAACACCCCATTATGTCAATTTCTTTTCTCACTTTTTTTTTTGGTATTTTACAAAGTACATCTTTTTGTGTTTATCTGTGAATTTCAGAACCACATTCTGTATGACGTGAATATTTTAGGCATTAACAGTTCCAAAACAATCGCTCCCTTTTTAGAAGAAATTTCAGTTTTCGTTATTCATTCTAATCAAAAAAGCCTTCCAGTCCCATTTGAATGCAGATAGGAGTGAGTTTCTGCTAGATAGACATCTGATAAAACAATGTTGTCAGGAATAGAAGTGTCAAATTATTTTCATCTCTGATTATAGGCCTACATAAGTTTCATATAGCCATCAACATACATGACAGTATCAAGTTGGCCAATAATGCAAATATTACAAAATAATACGGAACAAAGACGGAGTAAGTGCAGCCGATTTTCAGACGCTTAATATCTCAAGTTTTGATTTCTTTTTCTCCATTAATTATAAATTCATTTTTTTAGTGTCTATTTTAAGCATTTTCAGCGCTTTTCCGCCTGATTATTTTAACAACTTTTAGAGTCTAAATTCCCGGTCTCTAATAATATTCCAATCTATAACATTCATTTGTTTTGTTTTTCATTGAAATATTTATTCAACACTGCATTATGTTAAGTTAATTCTAAAAGAGAATTCCGAGAATCTGAAATTTTTCTGAAGCTTAGAAATAAATATTCATTACTCATAGAATAAATGGTAATTCTACTGAAGATTACTATATCATCTGAAGAAAGTATCGTGTGTCCAAGATGTAAAAAAAAATTTCATACTTAAATCCCAGTTTCGATTTTTCTCGGAAAAAAAGAACAGTTTATCTTTCCATATCATGAGATTGCATTGTTATTTTTAAGTCCTTTTTTTTTATTACCTTCGTGAAATTCGACATATTCTACTCAGATGAAGAAAAAAAAACATAATATTAAGATGTGATTCAGGAGAGACGATTTTTAAGAAGAAAAATTCTAAAGACGAAGAGAATATCGTTTGAAATGAGAGAGCTTTCCGTTTAAAATCGAAAACGAAAAAGCATCATCACGTAACTTGCTACACGGGAAAAATACGAGAGATACGAGAATATTTTTCTCTGAACCTTATTCATTCGTTTCTATTTATTTTTTTTTTCATTTTCCATCAGATACTGATCATATCCTGACTATTCAACATATACAAGAGTTCTTTAACCGTTGGTGTTGGTCCATGGACCGGTTCCGGTCCACGAAACATTTCTACCAACTCATGTAGCCACTACATAGTTTTAGATTTGATAAATGAAATAAAATCTAAAAATTGGTTTTCATTCCTATCTTAGCCTTAATCCAGCTCTGTGAGTTTTATTTCTCTTATTTACATATTCATTTTTGACGTTACGCAATTTATTTCTCCTGTTTACATATTTTTCGTCGATTCTTGGATTATTTCTACTTTTTCACTCACACATTTACAGGGTAGTTATAATTCAACTCAGACTTATGTAGCGCACGTTCTGTTAGACGTAATTCATTGAAACTTGGTATATTCCTTTCAGACACGAGCATTCGTGTTTTAGAATTTTCAAAATCTTTTTGCATTTTTGATACTCAAAAGATACATTAAAAACATAAATATCAACGAATATTCATTTTTTTATTAATTTTTTTGTCAAATTCTGACCCTTCATAAGTAAAACGTAATTTTTTCAGCTTAGATGATGCAGGGTATATTTATCTTCCCATCCAATATGTTGCAGAATTTTATTGCTAAATTTTATGTAGTAAATCGCACTTTTTGTGCAATAAATTACACGGTTGATAGCGGCACGTTTGTGGTGAACAAAAATGGTGAGGTGTTTAATCCCTCTCTTGTGGCACTCTAACCCATTGATTATCCAATTAATCCAGAGGGAAATATGATGATTACCATTTTACTACTGATACTTTATTACCAGAACACCTTTTGCGGGCCGGGTTAAACCCATTGACAGGCCGCATTTGGCCAGCGGGCAGGAGGTTGTGCCCCATTTGAATACGCAGTTGAATTATTTAAAAATCATAAAAGTTCGGGAAAGTAATTTACATATAAGTTCTTTTCTTTAGTATTTCCAATTTTTTTCTTCCCTGTTTTTTTTTTCTCCCTTGAATTAATTACATACTTGTTTCAGGGCTTAGTTTTCTTAGGAATTTTTTTTTCTTCAAAATAAACACGAAAAACACGTAAGAAAAGGCATTAACATATTCATTTCTTTTACTGTATCCCACAGGAAAAAATTTAAAAAAATATATTAGTGACATTTTATTTCCGCTGAAGAATACATTCGTAGCTTAAGTAATATTTCGTGTATCTCCTTCATTTTATCATGGTTATGATTTTCATTTTCTTTCTGCAGCTTAACGAGGACACGAGTTATTGCGACATAACTAAGACAAATCACAATGCATATATAAAATACATGAATACATGCTTTCTCTGTAAAAAAAAAAAATCATGATTGGGGTGAATGCAAAAAGAATGTCTTCTCATTTTCATTTCTTTTAACATCTTGAATTATACTTTCTTTGAATATATTTCATGAAAGTTTCACGAATAATAATACATCATATTCCCATATATACAGGACACCATTATACAAGACAATTGTCAAATATTTTATCAAGTAGCATAGCTGTTACGGTAAATCAATTATAATATATAATAGCATAATAACTGTGATATATAAAGTATATACGGTAAATGTGATAAAACCGGTTAGTGTGCATAATCACCAAGCATTTTGGGATGTTCGATAAATTTCCTTAAATTAATCACTTTTACCGGCAATTATGCATAATACCCAAGCGTCGCGTCGAATTGGTAAACATGATAAATCATACTAAATGTTATACTGTACATGATAATTCATGCATGTATTATACCAACGACACTTGGTGATTATGCATATTCACCGGTAAAAGAGATAAATTTATCAAACTTACCAAAACGATTGGTAAGTATGCATAATAACTGATTTATCACACATTCACCGTAACATATACATAATAACTGTGATAAATCGATTGTTATGCATCATAATATAGCATACACATAATACATAATAATTATTATGCATACTTTACAATCGTCTCGGTAAATTTGATAAATGTATAACTTTTGCCGTCGAATATGCACAATACCCAAGCGTAGTTGGTAAATTTGATAAATACTTAAAATTCATCGTCTTTATCTGTAATTATGTATAATACTCCAGTGTGATAAGTGAATTTGATAACACGAAAAAAATTCCAAATGAGTCCTGTGTGTGTGAGGAATGTAGTCGGGCCTCCGATATAATGATTACAAATTTTGCAATCATACCCGGTTATAATGAGACTCAACATATATGAATAACCATGTTTAGTATAACAAAGAGTATGATTTATCACGTTTACCGACGACGCGACGCTTGCTGTATTATGAATAATCACCGGTGAAAGTGATAATATTTTAGCAGTCGTTAAATTTACCAACGACGCTTGGGTGCTATGCATATTCGCAGGGAAAAGTGGTCAATTTAGAGAAACTCACAGTTATACTCGGCGATTATGCATAATAACAGGTTATTATGTACAGGTATAGCAACCGTATTTACCACATTTGCCGTAACATAGCTATTGATAAAGAAATTTCAACCCCCATAGTTGAATAAGCAGGTTTTCCCACAAATTTATAAACAGTTACCAAAAATTCATGAAAAATTAAGGATTTGATATATTTGAATGCGGTTTGGAAAAGTTATTCCTACAGAAGGGAATTTCTTCGGTACAGAAAAAACTTTTTTTCTCGATAGAGGGCGCTGTGCAAAAACAAATCAAGGGAAATATGAAAATCAAAGTAGTCCTATAAATTGCAGCATGTACGTGTAACAGCTCATTTTTGAATATTCCTGTTACTGGAGCAAAATAAGGTTTTCATTGTGACGTTGACATTGATGGATAAAACACTATTGGTAAAAAGTTTCGGACACAGAAGAGATTGAAGAAAGATTCCAGTCACGAAATCTATGATTTCCTTTTCGTGCAGCGCGTCTATCGCCAAAAATTATTTTTTTTCCAGTTCCAAATAAAATCTCTCTCTCCCCCCCCCCCCCTCCTCTTCGTGAGAAAAACTGTTTCGCAAACCCCATTCAAAAATATTGTTCCGGATAATGTCTCTCACGAGACTCGAGATCGCAAGGCACAGAGCAACGAGTAGAAAAACACAGATTTTTTTTCACAGAACAGCTATTTACACGTATTAAAAAACGTATTTACACGTATTTCGTCTTCGAAAATTCAACAAACTGCTCATTGCTTCTTCGTGGTGGCGTAGCTATAAAGGCAAAAGAAACCTTCCAAAACAATGTCTATGATTCTCGTGAGATCTCAACTCTTCTGTCGGCGCTATGTCATCGCCAACTTATTGGTGCTGTCACCAAACGGACAAGTTTGTCGTCAATTTGGCGAGATTTACCTAGAAATTTGTTAATGGGTGTTTACAGGCGAAAAATAACATAATAAATAATAATAAAAAAAGGTCTATTTGCAGAATTTTCGTTACAATAGAAAATACTTTCATTTTTATAAATTTTAAACTTATTTATTACGAATTCCAATAAACACTCTGTACGTATATGAATATTTTTGTTTCGAAATTCAAGAAAATCCATCCAAATATTTTTAAAAGCCATAACATTCACAGCTTTTAGTATAAAATAGACATTCATTTTTGAGACGTTCTATATAATAAAGCTTAATAGATAAAACAAACTTCGTCAATCTTGTTGATTGTGGGAGTTTTCTTCAACGATTTATTTCAAAGAAATATCATATTTTCTTTTGTATCTATTTTCTTCTTTTGCAGCTCTAATATAATTCTGTAACTGAATTATATTAGAGCTGCAAGAAAGAAAAAAGAGGAAAAATATAGATTCAGTATATTTTTTTCATTTCATTATTTTAAGTATAGTACCTGTTTACTCGGCGTTAATCTCTTCAAGAAAATTGTTTTTTTGCTCAACTTTTTTCCTGGAAATTTAATTCTGAAACTTGAGAGAAAAATAAAGAAAAAATCGGTAAAATATGTGAGATGTAAGAACTTGAAAGAGATTTATCGTAACTTATTAATTTCTTTCAACCGGAAATGCATGAATTAATATTATCTCAGCAATATTGTGTTTAGTTCTGGGAAAGCTAGTAGAAAATTCAAAGCAGAGAGATCCAGACTTTCCTTGCAAGAGCTGTTCGTATCTTGAATTTACTGGCACTTGCGTTCAGATCAAGGAGTTAAAGAATGTGCAAGGGGGCTCCTCGAAAATCGATTGTACGAGAAATTTTTCATGTGATCGGGGAGAGTTTGTATGCCGTTATTTAGATGACTTGTACAACCAGTGGTTTATTCTTTAACTGATGTGGTTGATAAGCCCATCGTTGCTCATTCTCATGGCCATCGAATGGCCATTGGCCTGCAGTAAGATCCCGTCACGAATCGTCAGGGAAGCTGCTAAACAAAGAAGCGAAGAAGGAAAAAACTATCCTGACAAATGTAGCGCGGGACCCACAGAGAATTAAAGGAAAACAATCACCCTCAGGATACTTTTTGTATTATTGTATTGTAGGCGATCTGATCAGTACGTAGCGACTGAAGGCTGGTTATTTCTCTATCCTCTTTAGCTAAATAAATGTTATTATTGTTTTGAAAGCAACGACTCATCAATGAGTACCTGTGCAATTACTCGGCCACAGGGAGGAGGATCATTACTCCTGCAGATCGATATTTCGTAAGAAATCGCTTGTAGATACCCACAGAAAGACCACAACATTCAAAATGCCCAACGAGGTGGCTGAAATAAGATGCCCTTAAAAAATATTGATATCAAATGTATCTGAACTATAAAAAAAATAGGCAACCCAAAGAAGAGCAATAAAAACCAACTGAATGTAAAATAATAGTAAAAAACCAGAAAATGAAATGGTAATCGTAGAAACAAGTAAATCAGACCACATTGTGTAAACCACTAAATGATAATCTATAATAGGAAGCAGAAAGGCTTCGGCTTCTTTCTGCTGCCAGAGCCGTAAATAGGATTTTTATCAGGAATGATAAACTTGATATTGACCTCCTTGCCACACAACTACTAATCAACCGTGCATGCATCTTTGTAAACATTCCCCTGGGGAATTTCTAATGATATGGTGCACTCAGGAGCATGCCGTGTGTGTATACGTGTCTTTAATAGATTTAATATTTGCGGAGTTGTTGTGCCGCCATCTGTCTTCTATATTGTGAAGAGAAAATGACAAATGCTTGAATTTTCTTGTTCTGCAAGTGTGAAGCACAGTACTTCTAAAACAAACTTATTTCTTATTTATGTGTAGTTATTGTTTAGGTTTTGAATTAAAAAAACAATACTCTCACTTCAATTTTTATTCTTAAAATTTGTCGCACCCTTAAGATGCCAATGCAATTGCTCTTTTCGTTCTTTTTCATTCCTGGACCTGTCTGCGGTCAGTTTCTTGTAGTGATTGATGTACAGCTCCAGCGCGCGCTTGTGAATTCCGAATGGCTGATGCAAACCGTATTGCAGGTACTGTATAATTTGAACTACGTACCGTATATACTCGTGTATAAGCCAAGCTTTTTTGTGGAAAAATTCGTTCATCAAGTGGGGGATCGGCTTATACACGGGTCAGTTTTTGATGAGAAAATATCCACCCCCGCAATCATTAGTCATTTTTGTAGCCGTGTTCGAGAAACCGGCATTATTGGTATGGGATATGTTCAAACCCTCGATAATGTCAAAGACGAGGCAAAGAAATCGAAAACATCATTGGCTTTGATACCAGGTGGGCTAACGTCGATTGTACGGCCTTTAGATGTGATCATTTTTATAACAAGCCTTTCAAGACTTAACAAGACTATTTGAGGAATTTGTGGATCGAATGGATGACTTCCGAGGATAAAGAAACTACAAAAAAGTAGTGCCTTGAAGAAACCTGACGTTGGGCTAGTGTGCCAATGGGTACATGAGGCGTGGAAATCTTGTTTCCACCGAAATTATCATCCGATCCTTCAAAAAGTGTTACGTCAGCAATGCGATGGACGGAACTGAAGATGATATCCTCTTTGAAAGTGACAATGGCGATGACAGCCCAGATGAGGATAATAACGAAGATTCCTCTCTCTCATGATGATCTGATGGATTACGATGAGCTTGGAGACTTAAATTTATCAGCCACCTCGTTGGACATTTTGCCTGTTGTGGCGTTGTATTTGTATTTATATTAAAAGAAACGGATTAAAAAGTTTGAATCATTTTCTATTGTAAATTTCCGTAAGCTATTCATTTTGCATGAAAATATAAGATTTTGTTTTTTTTCTGAAATGCACGGATTTTTTGAGGTCGGCTTATACACGGGTTTTCACTTTAATGCGGTTTTGGTGGTCCTGAAGTGCGGAGGGCGGGTCGGCTTATACACGAGTATATACGGTAATTCAAAAATAAATATGTGTGAGAATGTATCACAGTGAATGTATTAGAAGTGAAGTTGTGATTATTCAAGAATTTCACGAATTTCTCAGGCAGGTATTTCTTTACCCGATTGAGTGGAAACATTTTTACAGTATTATTTTCTAAAAACCACTAGAATGTACCAGTTTGTGCATTGGCATTTACACGAGAGAAATATTCATGAGTTCTGAGATCAGTGTACAATACTAATGGTCGCCATGTTTTAGAGGTTTAAAGGTAAAAGTATGCTGGTTTCTGTTATCCCTTGCTGAACTTTACAGAAAGCACTAGTCCCTTTCAAACTGATCTTAGAGAAGAAAAAAATGTTATTGGTGCCTGCAGATGTATTTTCGAAAAACGAGATATTCTCATTCCGTAAAAATCTTTCTCAGATTTTCAGTGAAATTGAAAATTCTGCAAATATCCCGAAGTAAACGATGTCCCAAATGGCATAAAACCTAGAAAATGAGAGAGGATTAAAGGAAGGCCCAATGTAATTTGATCGATATTATCATTTTTCGTCGGAAAAGGAACACGCAGGATTTTTGGACATAAAATATCAGAATTGCAAAAAAAATAAAAGTGTTCTTGGATGAAGATAGATATGAGTTTAATGTAAAGCAATGAGTCTTTCGTAAAATATACAGTGTCCTACATTCGACTGACGGTTTTCAAAATGGGATAGTAAAAAAACCGGTGACGGATATTAGTCATTCTTGCGGAATATACACTGAGTGGCCAAAAAATAAGAACACCACCCCCCCCCCCCCATGCTGAAGCTTCGACTCTTCCGTGCAGCACGCGCGCTGACGTAATAACCCGGAGATGCAAGTAAAAAACTTTCTCCTGGTCAGAAGCACTAATTAACGTTGCGATTATCGTGTTCATGAGGAAAACAAGAGATCTGAGGGACTTGGAATGCGGTATGATTGTAAGTGCCAGAAGGAGAGGTTTCAGTATCTCCGTAGCCGCTATATAACTTTCTTGTGTTTTCTCGTGCAAGAGTACATCGAGTCTTCAAAGAATGGCAACTGACTTTACTCTTACACAGAAGGTAAGTTGCAACCATTCTGTTAGGCCTAAAACGTGAAGCCAGAGGACATTCCTGCGAGCCATCGAGTCTGTCCAAGATGATTCAGGCACCAGGGAGAGCATGTTCTGGTGGATTTCAGCATTGTACAGGAGATATGTCTTGAGAAGTGACTGCGATTTATAAAGATAAGCGTGTAAACCAATGATGTCAAACCTCACAATTGCGGGTCATTTCATCGGTTGAAAACATGTTGCGGGCCGCATAAGTGATCTGGAAAAACGCCTTGTTGTAGTTCATTAACCCGAAACTGAACCGCATCAGATCTAGTGATTTGACTATTAAGAAGCGCCATCTTTTAATATTATCATGTCAATCAAAATAAATTGTTCATTTCTCCAAAAAATCGTGGTCATATTTTCAGAAGAAAATCGAAACAAAAAATAGAACTAAAAACAAAAAGGTAAAAAACTTTTAACATGTAATATAATAAAGTTCACAATTATTGAACTTTTTTTGAAAAATTGATAGCTCTAAGCGTTAAAAAATTATATATTTATATATTATTATTTATTTAAACCGTTCGATCTGTACAAAAACTAAAAATGAACTACTAGCTCTAGAAGAGAGACGGTAACCGTATTTTGTGGCCCATCGATTCGATTCACCGCCAACTTGAAAAAAATAATTGACATCGTATAATCTGCATGCCAAAACTCCATTCATCAATAATGAAATCTTAATGGGAAGAATTTGTAGGGTTTTTTTTTATTTTTTCTTCTCCCAGTCTAGAAAAATCGACAGTAAAGAGACTTTCTGCTCAGATTATATCATGCCCAGGCAAACTTTGCAAAGAAAAGTCAGTTGTCTCCTCCGGGGATTGGATCCGATCGCCTCGCAACCTGGGCAAGCGCGCTGACAGATAGCCTGTAGTACCGTAAACGGAGGCTACTTTGGGGCAGTGTTTGTAAAGTTTCTTAGGGAGAAAATAAAAAATACAGTCCACACCGCTTAATGTGATTACATCGGGACTCGGGGTTTCTGATAACTATATCCGAAAAAAAAAATTCCGTTCAGAAGAAACTCTGACTGTACATCTCCATCTGGTGGAACGGGACGTGTGGTAAACGAGTACTGTTAAAATTTCCAACCATTTTCCTGAAAATGATCGGCGAGCGACAAAAAATTGCTCCGAGGCCCAAATGTGACCCACGGGCCCATGGGCGTGGATGTGGGGGGGGGGGCATTATCCCCAACGTCAAAGGTGGAGTGGACTGATTTAATGTATAGATGAATTGACATCATCATCATCGTGCCCTCCCCAGCAATAATGACCGTGCCCCTCCAGACTTCCAAGTCTATCACCGAGCCCATACACGAGCCATGCATTGAAGACCTAATAGATGTTTCTTTTGACGGATTGAAAAAATAGTTCAAAATTTGTCTCACAGATGACGCTGTATCTCCAAAACTCGACATGACATGAAATGTGATAGAAACAATGCATAATTAATGCCTATTACTATTTGCGCTATCAAAAACAACCGCATCTAAATATATATGAGCGCTCTTTCCACTCGTTTGTGTTATCAATTGAAAACCTCAATTGATAACACACATCATTGCGAAATTGAAAAACCCAGAATGGCGTTGGAACTATACCTCTAGTATGATAAACATCTCCGCTATAGACGCATACAAAGATAAACGTTCAAACAATCACAATGCAGATCACATTAATGCCTCAGGAAGTCCCTACCGAGGGGGTTAGCCAGAACCTCCTAGAGATAGAAGGCATCTGCAGTCTGCTTGTGACGTCAGTAAGTACTCCATTTTCCCTCAGAATATTCAAGGAAAAAAACTTCCCTGCTCGTGCCAGTATCATCATTGTGAGGAAAAGAAATTATCGGGCTCAGAATTGGTGATTTCTATTCCCCACATCCAATCACTATGCGGTATTTGCGAGCCAATCAGGAAGGTTTTAAGCCAAAATAAGAGGAAACGAAATAGGATGCTGTGTTTCAAAATGTGGCAAACCTGCTAGGTAGTCTGAATGACGTTTATGGCAAACAGTGCAGAGGCCTTCTATCTCTAGGAGGTGCTGGGTTAGCGCGCTAACTTATCGGTAGGGATCTTTCTTTTAATGCACTCTGCACCGGAGTTTATGGTGCCGTTCCAACGCTATTCATGGTTTTTCACTGCTCCAATTACTTAGGAATGCATAAAAGTGAGTGCCGCTATTTGGATACTCCAAAATTTTGTTGCTGTGGCTGTAACCGCGACAGCAGGGCTTACCCCCCCCCCCCCACACCTCCGTTTCATTCTCGAGCGCATACTCTGAAACACTTATAAATCCAATTTCATTCGCATTCGTTGATTTTTGCGGGCTATTAGCTCGTATAGCTGTTATAAGTTATTTTACGGCCACCCTGTATGACTTCCCAATATATAACAGTCGATATTTTTAAAGATTCAGCCACATCAAAAATACTAAAAATTTTCACGACATCGATAAAGATATTGCTAATAATTTATTCACGAATTTTACGTCTCTTGAGAGGAATTCAAATGAATTCAAAGGCTGCAACATCGTCACTATCATTGGAACTTATATAAGAATTTCAACACGATATTTATGACAATATCCTCCGAATAAATTTCCGCAGATAAAAGTCTCACCCGTTTTTGAAATATTCAATACAAAAAATATACGGTATTGTCAACTGAAATACAGCAATAGACATTCGTATGATTTCGAAATTTCCTTCTCATTGTTTGTTAGACAACAGAGAAAATTCCAATTTTTTTTTTCTTTTTCAGTT